>NC_143162.1:21757272-21908787 GCF_047325235.1 Durio zibethinus | reverse complement strand
GGCCGAAAATTTCGTCGAAAAGTTCAAACTTCGTCGGAAAATTCACCGGAATCTGGAATTTCCAGAAATTCCCAGAAAAAAATCGCCAAAAAGCTTCAAAAAATTTCTTCTCACTCCCAGAACACTCCTAAACCTTTTCTTAGCTCTCTATACGCCCCTATTCTCTCAATCAGTAGCTTTTGCTTACTGTTTTCTCTGTGTTCTTCATTCTGTTCCAGAGGTCCCTTTTATAGGGATTGATCAGGAGTTCCTGATCAATCCCAATTCCTCCTTGGACGGGAATTCAATCTTTGAATCCAATCTGGACTCTTCTGATTGAATTCTCACTCACAATGGGATTCTTCAACTTTCAATCACAGCCATGAAAAAAAGAAAACAAAAAATAATAATACTAATCAGATAATCGGGAAAAAAATCAGATAAAATTAATAGATAATTTAAAAAAATAATAAAAAATAAAATAAAATAAACCCAAAAATATATTACAAATAATAATAATAATAATAATAATAATAAAAAAGATATATACATATTAATAAATAAGTAAATAGCTAAAATAAAAAATATATATATATATATATAAAATAATAAAAATAAAAATAAAATAAAAATAAAAATGAAAATAAAAATAAAAATGAAAATAAAATAAAAAAAAAACATATACTTACCTATTTCGGCCAGGCCCAATTGATCCGGGCCTGGACCAAATTGGGTGTCTACAAAATGGGATTCTTCAACTTTCAATCACAGCCATCGAAAAAAGAAAACAAAAAATAATAATACTAATCAGATAATCGAGAAAAAAATCAGATAAAATTAACAGATAATTTAAAAAAATAATAAAAAATAAAATAAGATAAACCCAAAAATATATTACAAATAATAATAATAATAATAACGATATATACATATTAATAAATAAGTAAATAGCTAAAATAAAAATAAAAGAAAAAATATATATATATATAAAATAATAATAATAAAAATTAAATTAAATTAAAATTAAAAATAAAAATGAAAATAAAATAAAAATAAAAATAACCATATACTTACCTATTTGGGCCAGGCCCAATTGATCCAGGCCTGGACCAAATTGGGTGTCTACAGCTGCCGCTCTTTGCACATTTTTTTGTGAAACAGAAATTACGCAAAGTCGTAGACACCCAATCAGGACTCAACTTAACATTTTTATTTTATTTTATTTTATTGTTTTTTTTTGCCCCTTTTTTTTCCTTTTTTTTTTTTAAAAATTTTGATCAAAGCTCCTCTAAACAGAGGCTCAATGACTTCGAGAAACATAAACACAGCTCATCTAAATAAAGGCAACCCCTTTTTTGTTTTTTTTTTGTTTTTTTTAAAGCTCCTCTAAACAGAGGCACCACGACTTTGGAAAAGTAAATTGCTCCTCCAAACAGAGGCACCACGACTTTGGAAAAGTAAATTGCTCCTCTAAATAGAGGCACCACGACTTTGGAAAATAAATTGCTCCTCTAAACAGAGGTACCACGACTTTGAAAAATAAATTACTGCTCTAAACAGAGGCACCACCACTTAGGAAAGTAAATTGCTCCTCTAAACAGAAGCACCATAACTTTGAAAAATAAATTGCTCCTCTAAACAGAGGCACCACGACTTTGGAAAAGTAAATTGCTCCTCTAAACAGAGGCAACACGACTTTGAAAAAATAAATTGCTCCTTAACAATCATGTCCAAAGGAGTTGAAAGTTGTGTTTGAAGGAATTTCAGGAGATTATGCCCAAAGGTCTTATAAATCAACCCTGATACCAAAAGACATCCTATTTCAAGGATTAGGAACTTACCTGACAAGCTTTTCCTTTTTCAATTTTGCAAAATATCTTCATATATGTCTTCTTTATGTGGGATGTTGGAACACCCTCGCTTCTTGAATTCATACACTGTACTTTCCTGAAAGTAGTGTATGCTATGCAAATGCATATGAATTTCAATCCATGCTATGCAAATGTTGGCCAATTAATTTCTGTTCAATGTATGGTACTCAAATTTCTCAAGCTCTTTCTTGGGCATCAAGCCTTTTGATTCTTCAGAGATCCAATTACACCGTTCTTCTAAGATCGAGCTAGTGTAGCTCTTAATTGTTTCTTCCACTCATATTCTTCCTTGTTCAGTTTCTCAATACTTTGGAATAAGCTTCATCAATCGATCATCACTTGACCATCATTCAATGAATTTCTCAATACTAACAAATTTCAAAACAAGTTTCATCCACCATCACTGGGTCATTACTCATAGGTGTATCAGCATTGACCATTCCAAAACAAACTTGTCCACTGATTGTTCTCATCATTCAATCATAACTTTAAAGTCATATCGACCAATTCATCCTTGTACTCATCACTTGGTTATATCACTTTTCAAAATTTGCCCCATCATATTCTCTATTTGGTCACATCATATATCCTTCCAAATCATCTCTTTTAGGTCTCTACCATTTCTTCATTTTGTCACCATTATCATCTTAGATTTCTTTTCAAATGAATAGAAGACTCTTTTAAGCACATATTCATTCATTCATTATCATTTCAAATCTTGACAAATACAATGCAATCAAGCATTTTCTCAATTCATTCTAGGGGTGAAACAAAAAGAGAACACAAGGTGAATTATGGTAAAGATAATCAATGAAGATCTATTTTGGTGCAAAACAAATGGGAAAGGAAATAAATTGGACATATGTCATTGGGATGGATGGTATGTCCAAATGATGAATATTCAGACAATTCTCAACATTAATCTAGGATTCTTTTTCAAAAACTCATTCCATTTACTGTTGAAGTCAACTTGAGCTTGGCAAACTTTGCCCCAGTCTTTGAGGGATCTTTAGATGTCTTTGATCTTCCATTCATGTGAGCCATTTGACTTGGATCTTTTTCTATCAACCTTTCAGGTTTTCAATTTGAATCTCCTTTTTTCATTTTCTCATTTCTTTCTTTTTTTTTTTCTTTTTTCATCATCTTTTTTCTCTTTTCTCATTTTTCATCCATTGTTGATATCTTTCATACATCAAACTTTAGAGCCCGATTCCATTGCTTTCTCATGAGCATACCTTCACTCAACATATGATCATTCAAGTTGAGTATTCACATTTGATCCAAATGGACTTTTCAAGGTTGTAATGTAGGCCAAGTTGAAGGGTCATAAAAAAATGGATATAATAGGCTCAAAACATGTATTAAAAAGGTTAAAAACCAAAGGATCATTTGATACAACTTGGCATTTTGCCCCACATCATTTCACTACTTTTTTCTTTCCTCACACAAAGGATTCTCATTACTTTGCCCCAAGTCATGTGTGGCATTTTTTTTATTTTTTTTATTTTTGAGACCTTTTGTGAAATTTTTTTTTTCAAAAATTGCCCCCCAGTGTAGAAGGTGATCCTTGGTTAGGGTTCTTCAGAAAAGGAAATCATAACAGGCTCAAAGGGGTAGCAATAAATGGTTTTTCGAATGGTAAAAGAAAGATGGCCATTTTTCATCTCAATTGTGAATACCTTTCTTGAACATCATCTATTGAACAAAGCTCATAAAAGATTACACATCTTCAAGACATATCTATTTCACCTTCGGTAACAGCTTATTTTTGCTCAAATCATTTTCTCATATTAATATGGATGAGTTCTCAAAATTAAATCCTAGAATTATTGTTATCATTGTCTAAATATTCATCATCTGAAATTTAAGAATGGGAATGTAAAGTTATGAAAGGTAACGGAGCATGGAGTAATGGTCAAGTGAAAGAGAAAAATGTAATGAAATGCATTGACTTGCCTTTATTAAAATGATAACAAGTGAAGTCACATTGCAAAAAGAAATCCAACAATCACTCGAAAAGAAATCCTAACATGACAAAAGAAACCTTCAACCAGCCTTATCTCTATTTTTTAAAATTGTCCCCCTATGCGATCAGGTGAAGAATCTCTATTGACATCTTGTCCCTCAATTCATTGTGACTCTCCGGACCCTTTCTGTTCTTGACTTTCACTCAGAGCGCTAACATTAGATGTTGTTGCTTTTCCTTGATCAAAACTTACCATTCCATCATTGATCAACCGTTGCACCTTATACTTTAAAGTAGTGTAATTTTCAGTAGAATGGCCAGCAATTCCATAGTGATAGTCGCAGTGGGCTATAGGATCATAGCACGTTGGGTAGGGTGGTTTAAGCGGCTCCGCATGGCTGGGGGCAATCAAATGGCTATTATAGAGTTCTTGATATAACTCTGTATAAGTCATAGGGATTGGATCAAATACAAGTTTTTCTCGAGTAGTTCGTTGTTCTCGTGAACCACTTGCTGGGTTAATAGGGCGAATTTGGGTTCTTACAGGAGCTTGAATTTTAAGTCTGTATGTAAGATCTTGAGGGCTATAAATTGATCGATATGTAGATGAATAAGGTGGTTGTGGAGCCAGTTGGTATGGGTAGGATGAGAAATTATTCACAATAGGATAGTATGGAGAGTAACCTTGGGATGAATAAGGTTGATAACCCCTGAATTGTTGTCTATCAAAGCTCACAGCTTGAGCTTGAGCTTCTTTTTTTTCTAATGCCTTCTTGGTTTCTCCTCCTTTCAACTTGCCATTTTTTTATGGCACTTTCAATAATTTCTCCAGAGATCACCATGTCGGCAAAATTCTTTGTTGCATTCCCTATCATTTTTTCATAATATGGAGGTTTTAAAGTGCTAACAAACAGCACTGTAGTTTCTTTCTCAGTCAGTGGAGGTTATACCTGTGAAGCTATATCTCTCCATCTCTGGGCGTATTCTTTAAAAGACTCATTTGCCTTTTTCCCTAGATTCTGTAAAGACAAATGATCAGGAGCCAAATCGATAATATGTCAATATTGACTGATGAAGTCATGAGCCATATCACTCTAAGAGCGAATGTGGGTCCTATCCAACTGAACATACCACCTGGCAGCAGAACCAGTAAGGCTATCCTGGAAGACATGCATCAAGAGTTTTTCATCATGTGCATGAGCTACCATCTTTCTGCAATACATGGTGATATGGGTTTTGGGGCACTTTGTACCATCATATTTTTCAAATTTTGGTACTTTAAACTTATGGGGGATAACCACATCAGGAACTAGGCAGAGCCCAGTAGCATCAACTGACCCATAAAAGCTAAATCCTTCCACAGCCCGTAGCCTCTGCTCTAGCATGCTAATTTTGGAGCTTTCCTCAGCTTCCACCGTTATCTTTTCCTTTTCCTTCTCTTTTAAATCATCTAGATCAAGAATTGGTTCTGCTGCCTTTTTAGTGAAGACAGGATTTATATAGCTATTATACTGCCCTGGGTTGAAAGCTGGTGGCATTCTAGGATATGTTGGATATGCAAAATGTTATGGTGGGACCTCTTGGGCAGACTGGGCTTGAGGTGGGCCAAAACCTACAGGGTACAAAGGGTCAGCCACTTCTTGCTGGTTTGTACTTCCTTCAACTCTTTTTCCTTTATTCATGTTATTAAGGGCCTCCAGAATCTTGCTTAGTTCACTTCAATCTTCTCCTAAGCTTTTTCTAGCTTTTCAAATCTTGTGTTGTATGGATGAACAGGGTTTTCGCTAGATGGAGCTATCTTCGGACCTTGAGTACCATACTTATGATTAGAAATGTTATGCTGTGCCTTATGTATGATGCTTTGATACACAAATGAAATGTACATTTTTCTGAATGAAATCTAGTATGAAATGAATGCAAATGATTGTGTTAAAACATGATCATAAAAATAATGTAGATGCATACAATCAGACAAACAACATAGTTAGTTCCGTGGATGAAATGAAAGTGATGCTGATGCATAATGTTACATATGATAAAAATAATACACAAAGTTAAACAATCAAAATGATTAGACAAACACCCGTTTCGTGTCTTAATTTCAGGGTATATCTATCATTGGGTAGAAAAGGCTCTATCCTAGGTTTAGGCACTCTTAAGGTTCACTATATACGGTTTTTGGGTCAAAGTCTAAAGGTCCTCAAATTGTTCCTTACATCCTTGTCCATCACAGACTAGTAAGGCACCCTAATCCCCACCCATTACAGGCTACAAGCAGAAAAGGTTCAATTTGAGTGGGAGTATTTCGCTAGTCACTACGGAGGCATTAGACCTCACGAAAGCAATAGGTACTTTACTCCCTCCTAGAGGGACAGAGCTCGGGTGTAGAGCTCATGTTATGCACATGCACATGAATGACATAATGAACAAAGCAAATAAACATGAATGAATAATAACACATATATACAGAAGGGTTCAATTTTATTCGGCTTTTGGATAACATAAATTATTTGCTGGCCTGACTCTCAAGGTCCCTAGCAGAGTCGCCAAGTTGTCATAACGTCTAGATCCGGGGATCTATCACTAGACATTGACTTTAGGGAGTCGCCACCAATCTTTTTTATCTAGGTGCGATTGGCCACCTATGGAATCTGTCCTTTCAGGGAACACCTAAATTTAAGGGTCCCTAAAAGAATAGGTTCGGGTCTACTAACCAGAACAGAGTTCGGGAGTTCGGTTACATGTGAGGAAGGTTATAGCACCCTCACAACGCCCATCAAAAGATGGTACCAGCTTAAATTTGTGTTATCCAAAGAGCCTTAAAATTTTACCAAATAATTAATTATTTAAAATTATTATCAATTGACTCTAATACTTTTAGCAAAAAATTGAGAAAATTCCCTCACCTCAAGAGTATGCAAGAAAAACTACTGCTTCACTTGCAGAGGCTCCATCGTCGGATTGGTTAAAGAAAAATCAAAATCAAAATCAAAATAGAAAGGAAGGAGAGAATGACTGTTCTTGTGTAGGGAAAATTGGTACTTTCAACTTTTCCCCAAAAATATTTTTTGAAAATTTATTTTTAAGAAAAATTGATACTTTCAACTTTTCCTAAAAAATATTTTTTTTGAAACTTTGATTTCCAAGGAAAATTGATACTTTCATCTTTTCCCTAAAAATATTTTTTGAAAATTTTGATTTTCAAGGAAAATTGATACTTTCAACTTTTCCTCAAAAACCCTTTTTTTGAAATTTTATTTTTAAGAAAAATTGATACTTTCAACTTTTCCTCAAAAATATTTTTTTGAAACTTATTTTTAAGGAAAATTGATACTTTCAACTTTTCCCCAAAAATATTTTTTAGAAATTTATTTTTAAGGAAAATTGATAGTTTCAACTTTTCCTCAAAAATATTTTTTTGGAAATTTTGATTTTTATTTAAAGAAAATAGAATAATAAAAAAATAAAGAAAAGTAAAACAAAAATAAAAATAAAATTAAGATAAAAAGAATATTAAATAAACCTAATCTAATAAATAAAAAAATAAAAAAAACAAATAAACAAATAAAGGAAAAAAAATTCAAAAAAAAAAACTTGGAGCGGCTCGGCTCGGCTCAGCTCGGCTCGACTTAAGGAAGAGAAATGGCTCGGGGGGCGGCTTGGGAAGCTCGGCTCGGCTCGACTTGGCTCGGAGGGGGGCGACACGCGCGGGTCAGGAAGCGGGTCGACGCCCGGGTCGGGTCACATTTCGACAAAACGCGCGGATCTTCTGGTTACTTAAGGCCAAAACGACGTCGTTTTGGGAGGGTATTTAAGGTCCTTCCCTCTATTTTTCGGCAAATAGCTCCTCTCCTCTCTTTCTCTTCTTCCTTTTTTCTCTCCCTTCTCTCTAAAAACTGAAGAACTCTGGTTGAATGTTCATCGATTTTTGGAAAATGGTGCTGAAATCTGGAAAATTTCACCGGAGGTTCACCGGAAGTTGGCCGGAAGATCACCAATTTCTGGGATTCTTCGTCGAAAATTGGGCAGGTCGTCGAAAACTTCAAGTTTGGCCAGAATTTTCGTCGAAAAGTTCAAACTTCACCAAAAAATTCATCGAAATCTGGAATTTCTAGAAATTCCCAGAAAAAAATCGCCAAAAAGCTTCAAAAAATTTTTTCTCACTCCCAGAACACTTCTAAACCTTTTCTTAGCTCTCTATACACCCATATTCTCTCAATCAGTAGCTTTTGCTTACTGTTTTCTCTGTGTTCTTCATTTTGTTCCAGAGGTCCCTTTTATAGGGATTGATCAAGAGTTCCTGATCAATCCCAATTCCTCCTTGGACGGGAATTCAATCTTTGAATCCAATCTGGACTCTTCTGATTGAATTCCCATTCACAATAGGATTCTTCAACTTTCAATCACAGCCATCAAAAAAAGAAAACAAAAAATAATAATACTAATCAGATAATCGGGAAAAAAATCAGATAAAATTAACAGATAATTTAAAAAAATAATAAAAAATAAAATAAGATAAAACCAAAAATATATTACAAAAAATAATAATAATAATAATAATAAAGATATATACATATTAATAAATAAGTAAATAGCTAAAATAAAAATAAAAGAAAAAAAAATATAAAATAATAATAATAAAAATAAAATAAAAATAAAAATAAAAATAAAAATAAAAATAAAAATGAAAATAAAAACAAAAATAAAATAAAAAAAAACATATACTTACCTATTTGGGCCAGGCCCAATTGATCTGGGCCTGGACCAAATTGGGTGTCTACAGCCGCCCCTCTTTGCACATTTTCTGTGAAACAGAAATTGCGCAAAGACGTAGACACCCAATCAAGACTCAACTTAACATTTTTATTTTATTTTATTTTTTTATTTTTTTTGCCTTTTTTTTTTCCTCTTTTTTTTTTTAAAAAATTTTGATCAAAGCTCCTCTAAACAGAGGCTCAATGACTTCGAGAAACATAAACAAAGCTCATCTAAATAGAGGCAACCCCTTTTTTTGTTTTTTTTTTTTTGTTTTTTTTTAAAGCTCCTCTAAATAGAGGCACCACGACTTTGGAAAAGTAAATTGCTCCTCTAAACAGAGGCAACTTGACTTTGGAAAATAAATTAACAGAGGCACCACGACTTTGGAAAGTAAATTGCTCCTCTAAATAGAGGCACCACGACTTTGGAAAGTAAATTGCTCCTCTAAACAGAGGCACCACGACTTTGAAAAGTAAATTGCTCCTCTAAACAGAGGCACCACAACTTTGGAAAAGTAAGTTGCTCCTCTAAACAGAGGCACCACGACTTTGGAAAAGTAAATTGCTCATTGACAATCATGTCCAAAGGAGTTGAAAGTTGTGTTTGAAGGAATTTCAGGAGATTATGCCCAAAGGTCTTATAAATCAACCCTGATACCAAAAGACATCCTATTTCAAGGATTAGGAACTTACCTGACAAGCTTTTCCTTTTTCAATTTTGTAAAATATCTCCATATCTATCTTCTTTATGTGGGATGTTGGAACACCCTCGCTTCTTGAATTCATAAACTATACTTTCCTGAAAGTAGTGTATGCTATGCAAATGCATATGAATTTCAATGCATGCTATGCAAATGTTGGCCAATTAATTCCTGTTCAATGTATGGTACTCAAATTTCTCAAGCTCTTTCTTAGGCATCAAGCCTTTTGATTCTTCAGAGCTCCAATTACACCGCTCTTCTAAGATCGAGCCAATGTAGCTCTTAATTGTTTCTTCCACTCATATTCTTCCTTGTTCAGTTTTTCAATACTTTGGAATAAGCTTCATCAATCGATCATCACTTGACCATCATTCAATGAATTTCTCAGTACTAACAAATTTTAAAACAAGTTTCATCCACCATCACTGGGTCATTACTCATAGGTGTATCAGCATTGACCATTCCAAAACAAACTTGTCCACTGATTGTTCTCATCATTCAATCATAACTTTAAAGTCATATCGACCAATTCATCCTTGTACTCATCACTTGGTTATATCACCTTTCAAAATTTGCCCCATCATATTCTCATTTGGTCACATCATATATCCTTCCAAATCATCTCTTTTAGGTCTCTACCATTTCTTCATTTTGTCTCCACTATCATCTTAGATTTCTTTTCAAATGAATAGAAGACTCTTTTAAGCACATATTCATTCATTCATTATCATTTCAAATCTTGACAAATACAATGCAATCAAGCATTTTCTCAATTCATTCTAAGGGTGAAACAAAAAGAGAACACAAGGTGAATTATGGTAAAGATAATCAATGAAGATCTATTTTGGTACAAAACAAATGGGAAAGGAAATAAATTGGACATATGTCATTGGGATGGATGGTATGTCCAAATGATGAATATTCAGACAATTCTCAACATTAATCTAGGATTCTTTTTCAAAAACTCATTCCATTTACTGTTGAAGTCAACTTGAGCTTGGCGAACTTTGCCCTAGTCTTTGAGGGATCTTCAGATGTCTTTGATCTTCCATTCGTGTGAGCCATTTGACTTGGATCTTTTTCTATCAACCTTTCAGGTTTTCAATTTGAATCTCCTTTTTTCATTTTTTCATTTTCTCATTTCTTTCATTTTCTTTTTTTTTTCTTTTTTCATCATCTTTTTTCTCTTTTCTCATTTTTCATCCATTGTTGATATCTTTCATACATCAAACTTTAGAGCTTGATTCCATTGCTTCCTCATGAGCATACCTTCGCTCAACATATGATCATTCAAGTTGAGTATTCACATTTGATCCAAATGGACTTTTCAAGGTTGTAATGTAGGCCAAGGTGAAGGGTCATAAAAAAATGGATATAATAGGCTCAAAACATGTATTAAAAAGGTTCAAAACCAAAGGATCATTTGATACAACTTGACATTTTGCCCCACATTGTTTCACTACTTTTTTCTTTCCTTACACAAAGGATTCTCATTACTTTACCCCAAGTCATGTGTGGCATTTTTTTTATTTTATTTTCTTTTTTTTTTTATTTTTGAGACCTTTTGTGAAATTTTTTTTTCAAAAATTGCCCCCCAGTGTAGAGGGTGATCCTTGGTTAGGGTGCTTCAGAAAAAGAAATCATAACAGGCTCAAAGGGGTAGCAAGAAATGGTTTTTCGAATGGTAAAAGAAAGATGGCCATTTTTCATCTCAATTGTGAATACCTTTCTTGAACATCATCTATTGAACAAAGCTCATGAAAGATTACACATCTTCAAGACATATCTATTTCACCTCTGGTAACAGCCTATTTTTGCTCAAATCATCTTCTCATATTAATATGGATGAGTTCTCAAAATTAAATCCCAGAATTATTGTTATCATTGTCTAAATATTCATCATCTGAAATTTAAGAATGGGAATGTAAAGTTATGAAAGGTAATGGAGCATGGAGTAATGGTCAAGTGAAAGAGAAAAATGTAATGAAATGCATTGACTTGCCTTTATTAAAATGATAACAAGTGAAGTCACATTGCAAAAAGAAATCCAACAATCACTCGAAAAGAAATCCAACAATCACTCGAAAAGAAATCCTAACATGACAAAAGAAACCTTCAACCAGCCTTATCTCTATTTTTTAAAATTATCCCCCTATACGATCAGGTGAAGAATCTCTATTGACATCTTGTCCCTACGGAGGCATTAGACCTCACGAAAGCAATAGGTACTTTACTCCCTCCTAGAGGGACGGAGCTCGGGTGTAGAGCTCATGTTATGCACATGCACATGAATGACATAATTAACAAAGCAAATAAACATGAATGAATAATAGCACATATATACAGAAGGGTTCAATTTTATTCAGCTTTTGGATAACACAAATTATTTACTGGCCTGACTCTCAAGGTCCCCAACGGAGTCGCCAAGCTGTCATAACGTCTAGATCCGGGGATCTATCGCTAGACATTGACTTTAGAGAGTCGCCACCAATCTTTTTTATCTAGGTGCGATTGGCCACCTATGGATTCTGTCCTTTCAGGGAACACCTAAATTTAAGGGTCCCTAAAAGAATAGGTTCGGGTCTACTAACCAGAACAGAGTTCGAGAGTTCGGTTACGTGTGAGGAAGGTTATAGCACCCTCACAATGCCCATCAAAAGATGGTACCAGCTTAAATTTGTGTTATCTAAAGTGCCTTAAAATTTTACTAAGTAATTAATTATTGGAAATTATTCTCAATTGACTCTAATACTTTTAGCAAAAAATTGAGAAAATTTCCTCACCTCAAGAGTATGCAAGAAAAACTACTGCTTCACTTGCAGAAGCTCCATCGTCGGATTGGTTAAAGAAAAATCAAAATCAAAATCAAAATAGAAAGGAAGGAGAGAATGACTGTTCTTGTGTGGGGAAAATTGGTACTTTCAACTTTACCCCAAAAATATTTTTTGAAAATTTATTTTTAAGGAAAATTGGTACTTTCAACTTTTCCCCAAAAATATTTTTTGGAAATTTATTTTTAAGGAAAATTGATACTTTCAAGTTTTCCTAAAAAATATTTTTTTTGAAACTTTGATTTCCAAGGAAAATTGATACTTTCCTCTTTTCCCTAAAAATATTTTTTGAAAATTTTGATTTTCAAGGAAAATTGATACTTTCAACTTTTCCTCAAAAATATTTTTTTTGAAACTTTGATTTCCAAGGAAAATTGATACTTTCAACTTTTCCTCAAAAATATTTTTTTTGGAAATTTTGATTTTTATTTAGAGAAAATAGAATAATAAAAAAAATAAATAAAAATAAAAAAATAAAGAAAAGTAAAACAAAAATAAAAATAAAATTAAGATAAAAAGAATATTAAATAAACCTAATCTAATAAATAAAAAAATAAAAAAAAACAAATAAACAAACAAAGGAAAAAAAATTCAAAAAAAAAAAAAAATGGAGTGGCTTGGCTCGGCTCGACTTAAGGAAGAAAAACGGCTCGGGGGGCGGCTTGGGAAGCTCGGCTTGGCTTGGCTAGGAGGGGGCCGACAGGAGGGGGTCAGGAAGCGGGTCGACGCCCGAGTCGGGTAGGATTTCGGTAAAACGCGCGGATCTTCTGGTTACGTAAGGCCAAAACGACGTCATTTTGGGAGGGTATTTAAGGTCCTTCCCTCTGTTTTTTGGCAGATAGCTCCTCTCCTCTCTCTCTTTTTTTCCCTTTTTCTCTCCCTTCTCTCTAAAAACTGAAGAACTCCGGTTGAATGTTCGTCGGATTCTGGAAAATGGTGTCGAAATCTGGAAAATTTCACCGGAGGTTCACCGGAAGTTAGCTGGAAAATCACCGATTTCTGGGATTCTTCGTCGAAAACTGGGCAGGTCACCGAAAACTTCAAGTTTGGCCAGAATTTTCGTCGAAAAGTTCAAACTTCGTCGAAAAATTCATCGAAATCTGGAATTTCCAAAAATTCCCAGAAAAAAAATCGCCAAAAAGCTTCAAAAAATTTCTTCTCACTCCCAGAACACTCATAAACCTTTTCTTAGCTCTCTATACGCCCTTACTCTCTCAATCAGTAGCTTTTGCTTACTGTTTTCTCTGTGTTCTTCATTTTGTTCCAGAGGACCCTTTTATAGGGATTGATCAGGAGTTCCTGATCAATCCCAATTCCTCCTTTGATAGGAATTCAATCTTTGAATCCAATCTGGACTCTTCTAATTGAATTCCCATTCACAATGGGATTCTTCAACTTTCAATCACAGCCATCAAAAAACGAAAACAAAAAATAATAATACTAATCAGATAATCGGGAAAAAAATCAGATAAAATTAACAGATAATTTAAAAAAATAATAAAAAATAAATAAGATAAACCCAAAAATATATTACAAAAAAAAAATAATAAAGATATATACATATTAATAAATAAGTAAATAGCTAAAATAAAAATAAAAGAAAAAATATATATAAAATAATAATAATAAAAATAAAATAAAATGAAAATAAAAAAAAAAAATAAAAAAATATATATATACTTACCTATTTGGGCCAGGCCCAATTGATCCAGGCCTGGACCAAATTGGGTATCTACATCGAGTTTTTAGCTGAATTTTTTTGTGCATGCCAACAAAAATACAAGGATCACGTCCACCAAGTTTTTTGCCAAAAACCTTCTAAAAAAATTGTAAAAAATCCCGAACCGTAAAAAGTTTCAAAAATCATGAAAAATAGAAAACGAGTCGTCTTGGCAAGAAACTTCACGTGAAGGCTTAAGGGACCATTGTATGAATTTCCAAGCCATAAAAATGGCATTGGCACACAGAAATATGAAAATGTGCCTAAACCCACCTACCACCCTATCGATCCACGACTTGCACATCCCGTCTCCCTGGCTGGCGTAGTAACCGCCCGCCCGCTCGCCCGCACGTTTCATCGGTTGCCTTAGGCATACGGAGTTCATTCCCAGTCTAAGATCAGACCAGATAGAGGCTTGCGATAGTAGAATCGACAGGACGTAGAGGGGACCCGGTCGATCCCCGGCTTACGCATCCCGCCCCTCCGACCGACTAAGCGCCCGCACGTTCGTTTCGTGGGTTGACTTAGGCATACGGAGTTCTTTCCTAGTCTAAGCATACAGAGTTCATTCCCACTCTAAGATCGAACCGAACTGAGGGTTGCGACAGTACATGCTGGGCTCGACCATGTGCTGGTGCCGCATTTTTCTTCGTCGGAGGAGCATCGCCGGAGAACCTGACCGACGGCATTGGGGTTCCGGCGATCGGGGGGGCCGGGGGGGCGTGCGCACATGATGTGTGCTGGGTGCTGGTACTTGGCCCTTATATTGGCCCCCTATCCCTCATCAAACCTCGAGAACTCACACCCCCTTAAAGAGCATTTGAGATTTTACAGGTTTGCTGCCAGTAGCCATTACAGTGCTTAAAATGGGGACACTTTTTTCAAATGGTCACAAAATGTTGTACACTTCGAGTTTTTAGCTGAAATTTTTTGTGCATGGAAAAATAAAATACAAGGATCACGTCTACCAAGTTTGGGGTCAAAAATCCTGTCGAAAAAATTTCAAAAAATCTCAAACTGTAAAACGTTTCAAAAATCGTGAAAAATAGAAAACGAGTCGTCTTGCCATGAAACTTCACGACAAGGCTTAAGGGACCATTGTATGAATTTACAAGCCATAAAAATGGGATTGGCATGCAGAAATATGAAGATGTACCTAAACCCACCTACCACCCTATCGATCCACGGCTTGCGTATCCCGTCTCTCAGGCCGGCATAGTGCCCGCCCGCCCACCTGCCCACTCGTTTCGTCGGTTGGCTTAGGCATACGGAGTTCATTCCCAGTCTAAGATCGGACTGGACCGAGGGTTGCGGCAGCACATGCTAGGCTCGGGCATGTGCTGGTGCCACATTTTTCTTCATCAAGGCACCATCGTCGGAGCATCGCCGGAGAACCTGACCGGCGGCATTAGGGTTCTGGCGATCGGGGGTGTTGGGGGGTGTGCGCACATGATGTGCGATGGGTGCCGGTACTTGGCCCTTATATTGGCCCCCTATCCCTCATCAAACCTTGAGAACTCACACCCCCTTAAAGAGCATTTGAGATTTTACAGGTTTGCTGCCAGTAGCCATTAAAGTGTCTGAAATGGGGACACTTTTTTCAAATTGTCACAAAATCTTGTACACTTCGATTTTTTAGCTGAATGTTTTTATGCATGCCAACAAAAATACAAGGATCATGTCTACCAAGTTTAGGGCCAAAAATCCTTTCGAAAAAATTTTAAAAAATCCTGAACTGTAAAAAGTTTTGAAAATCTTCAAAAATAGAAAATGAGTTGTCTTGCCAAGAAATTTCACGTGAAGGCTTAAGGGACCATTGTATGAATTTACAAGCCATAAAAATGGCATTGGCATGTAGAAATATGAAGATGTGCCTAAACCCACGTACCACCCTATCGATCCACGGCTTGCACATCCCGTCTCTCTGGTCGGTGTAGTGCCCGCCCCCCCCGCCCGCCCGCTCGTTTCATCGGTTGGCTTAGGCATACGGAGTTCATTCCCTGTCTAAGATTGGATCAGACCGAGGGTAGCGGTAGCAGGATCGACAGTACTTGGAGGGGGAGCCGACCAATCCCCGGCTTGCGCATCCCGCCCCTCTGGCTGGCTGAGCGCCCGCATGCTCGTTTTGTGGGTTGACTTAGGCATACGGAGTTCATTCCCACTCTAAGCATACGGAGTTCATTCCCAGTCTAAGATCGGATTGGACCAACGGTTGCGGCAGCACATGCTGCGCTCAGGCATGTGCTGGTGCCACATTTCTCTTCGTCGGGGCACCATCGTCGGAGCATCGTCGGAGAACTTGACCGGCGGTATTAGGGTTCCAGCGATCGGGGTGGCCGGGGGGCTGTGCGCACATGATGTGCGATGGGTGCTGGTACTTGGCCCTTATATTGGCCCCCTATCCCTCATCAAACCTCAAGAACTCATAGCCCCTGAAAGAGCATTTGAGATTTTACAGGTTTGCTGCCGATAGCCATTAAAGTGTCTAAAATGGGGACACTTTTTTCAAGTGGTCACAAAATCTTGTACACTTTGAGTTTTTATCTGAATTGTTTTGCGCATGCCAACAAAAATACAAGGATCACATCTACCAAGTTTAGCACCAAAACTCCTTTTCGAAAAAATTTTAAAAAATCCTGAACCGTAAAAAGTTTTGAAAATCGTGAAAAATAGAAAACGAGTCGTGTTGCCATGAAACTTCACATGAAGGCTTCAGGGATCATTGTATGAATTTACAAGCCATAAAAATGGCATTGGCCCGCAGAAATATGAAGATGTGCCTAAACCCACCTACCACCCTATCGATCCACGGCTTGCGCATCCAGTCTCTCTGGTCGGTGTAGTGCCCGCTCGCCCGCCCGCACGTTTCGACGATTGGCTTAGGCATATGGAGTTAATTACCAGTCTGAGATCGGACCAGATCGAGGGTTGCGGTAGCAAGATCGGCAGCACGCAGAGGGGGACCCGATCGATCCTCGGCTTGCGCATCCTGCCCCTCTGGCCGGCTGAGCACCTGCACGCTCGTTTCGTGGGTTAACTTAGGCATACGGAGTTCATTCCCAGTCTAAGCATATGGAGTTCATTCCCAGTTTAAGATCGGATCGGATCGAGGGTTACGGCAGCACATGCTGGGCTCAGGCATGTGCTGGTGGCACATTTTTCTTCGTCGGGGCACCATCGTCAGAGAACTTGACCGACGGCATTGGGGTTCCGACGATCGGGGGGGCCAGGGGGTGTGCACACATGATGTGCGATGGGTGCTGGTACTTGGCCCTTATATTGGCCCCCTATCCCTCATCAAACCTCGAGAACTCAGACCCCCTTAAAGAGCATTTGAGATTTTACAGGTTTGCTGCCAGTAGCCATTAAAGTGTCTAAAATTGGGACACTTTTTTCAAATGGTCAAAAAATCTTGTACACTTCGAGTTTTTAGCTGAATTTTTTTGTGCGTGCCAACAAAAATACAAGGATCACGTCTACCAATTTAGGGCCAAAACACCTTCCAAAAAAATTTAAAAAAATCTCAAACCGTAAAAAGTTTCAAAAATCATGAAAAATAGAAAACAAGTCGTGTTGCCATGAAACTTCACGTGAAGGCTTAAGGGACCATTGTATGAATTTACAAGCCATAAAAATGGCATAGGCACGCAGAAATATGAAGATGTGCCTAAACCCACCTACCACCCTATCGATCCACGGCTTGCGCATCCTATCTCTCTGGCCGACGTAGTGCCCGCCCGCTCACCCGCTCATTTCATCGATTGGCTTAGGCATACGGAGTTCATTCCCAGTCTAAGATCGGACCGGACCGAAGGTTGTGGCAGCAGGATCGATAGCACACAGAGGGGGACCCGGCCGATCCCCAGCTTGCATATCCCGCCCCTCTGACCGGCTGAGCGCTCGCACGATCGTTTCGTGGGTTGACTTGGGCATACGGAGTTCATTCCCAGTCTAAGATTGGACCGGACCGAGGGTTGCGGCAGCACATGCTAAGCTCGGGCATGTGCTGGTGCCTCATTTTTCTTCATCGAGGCACCATCGCCAGAGCATTGCCGAAGAACCTGACCGGCAGCATTGGATTTCTGACGATCGGGGGTTCCGAGGCGGGTGTGCGCACATGATGTGCGATGGGTGCTGGTACTTGGTGCTTATATTGGCCCCCTATCCCTTATCAAACCTCAAGAACTCACACCCCCTTAAAGAGCATTTGAGATTTTACAGGTTTGCCGCCAGTAGCCATTAAAGTGTCTGAAATGGGGACACTTTTTTCAAATGGTCACAAAATCTTGTACACTTCTAGTTTTTAGCTGAATTTTTTTGTGCATGCCAACAAAAATACAAGGATCACATCTTCCAAGTTTGGGGCCAAAACTCCTTCCGAAAAAATTTTAAAAAATCTCGAACCGTAAAAAGTTTTGAAAATCATGAAAAATAGAAGATGAGTCATCTTGCCATGAAACTTCACGTGAAGGATTAAGGGACCATTGTATGAATTTACAAGCCATAAAAATGTCATTGGCACGTAGAAATATGAAGATGTACCTAAACTCACCTACCACCCTATCGATCCATAGCTTGCACATCCCATCTCTCTGGCCGGCGTACTGTCTGCCCGCCCGCCCGTTCATTTCGTCGGTGGCTTAGGCATACGGAGTTCATTCTCAGTCTAAGATCAGACCAGACTGAGGGTTGTGGCAGCAGGATCGGCAGCACGCAGAGGGGGACCCAACCGATCCCTGGCTTACGCATCCCACCCCTCTGGCTGGCTGAGCGCCCGTACGCTCGTTTCGTGGGTTGACTTAGGCATACGGAGTTCATTCCCAGTCGAAGCATACGGAGTCCATTCCCAGTCTAACATCAGATCAGACCGAGGGTTACGGTAGCATATGCTGGGTTCGGGCATGTGCTGGTGCTGCATTTTTCTTCGTCGAGGCACCATCGTCGGAGCATCGTCGAAGAACCTGACTGGCAGCATTAGGGTTCCGGCGATCGGGGGGTGTGCGCACATGATGTGTGATGGGTGCTGGTACTTGGCCCTTATATTGACCCCCTTAAAGAGCATTTGAGATTTTACAGGTTTGCTGCCAGTAGCCATTAAAGTGTCTGAAATGGGGACACTTTTTTCAAATGGTCACAAAATTTTGTACACTTCGAGTTTTTAGCTGAGTTTTTTTGTGCATGCCAGGAAAAATACAAGGATCACATCTCCCAAGTTGGGCCCAAAACTCCTTTCAAAAAAATTTTAAAAAATCCCGAACCGTAAAAAGTTTTGAAAATCATGAAAAATACAAATCGAGTCGTCTTGCCATGAATCTTCACGTGAAGGCTTAAGGGACAATTGTATGAATTTACAAGCAATAAAAATGGCATTGGCACGTAGAAATATGAAGAAGTGCCTAAACCCACTTACCACCCTATCGATCCACGACTTGCGCATCCTGTCTCTCGGGTCGATATAGTGCCTGCCCGCCCATCCGCTCGTTTTGTCGGTTGGCTCAGGCATACGGAGTTCATTCCCACTCTAAGATTGGACCGGATCAAGGGTTGCGGCAGCATGATCGACAGCACGCAGAGGGGGACATGGTCGATCCCCGACTTGCGCATCCCGCCCCTCTGGCCGGCTGAGCGCCCGCACGCTCGTTTCGTGGGTTGACTTAGGCATACGGAGTTCATTCCCAGTCTAAGCATACGGAGTTCATTCCCAGTCTAAGATCAGACCAGACCGAGGGTTGCGACAGCACATTCTACTCTCGGGCATGTGCAGGTGCTGCATTTTTCTTCATCGAGGCACCATCGTCGGAGCATCGTCGGAGAACCTGACCGGCGGCATTGGGGTTCGACGATGGGGGGTTGGAGGGGTGTGCGCACATGATGTGTGATGGGAGCTGGTACTTGGACCTTATATTCGCCCCCTATCCCTCATCAAACCTCGAGAACTCACACCCCCTTAAAGAGCATTTGAGATTTTACAGGTTTGCTGCCAGTAGCCATTAAAGTGTCTGGAATGGGGACACTTTTCTCAAACGATCAAAAAATCTTGTACACTTCAAGTTTTTAGCTGAATTTTTTTATGCATGCCAACAAAAATACAAGGATCATTTCTACCAAGTTTGGGGCCAAAAATCCTTCTGAAAAAATTTTAAAAAATCCCAAACCGAAAAAAGTTTCAAAAATCATAAAAAATAGAAAACAAGTCATCTTGCCATGAAACTTCACGTGAAGGCTTAAAGGACCATTGTATGAATTTACAAGCCATAAAAATGGCATTGGCACATAGAAATATGAAGATGTGCCTAAACCCACCTACCACCCTATCGATCCACGACTTGCGCATCCCGTCTCTCTGGCCGACGTACTGCCCGCCCGCCCGCCCGCTCGTTTCATCGGTTGGCTTAGGCATACGGAGTTCATTCCCAGTCTAAGATCAGACCGGATAGAGGGTTACGGCAGCAAGATCGACAGCACGCAGAGGGGACCCGATCGATCCCTGGTTTGTGCATCCTGCCCCTCTGGCCGGCTGAGCGCCCGCACGCTCGTTTCATGGGTTGACTTAGGCATATGGAGTTCATTCCCAGTCTAAGCATATGGAGTTCATTCCCAGTCTAAGATTGGATCAGATCAAGGGTTGCGACAGCACATGCTTGGCTCAGGCATGTGCTGGTGTCGCATTTTTCTTCGCCGGGGCACCATCGTCGAAGCATCGTCGGAGAACCTGACCGACGACATTGGGGTTCTGACGATCGGGGGGGTTGGGGGGTGTGCACACATGATGTGCGATGGGTGCTGGTACTTGGCCCTTATAGTGGCCCCCTATCCCTCATCAAACCTCAAGAACTCACACCCCTTTAAAGAGCATTTGAGATTTTATAGGTTTGCTGCCAGTAGCCATTAAAGTGTCTGAAATGGGGACATTTTTTTCAAATGGTCACAAAATTTTGTACACTTCGAGTTTTTAGCTGAATTTTTTTGTGCATGCCAACAAAAATACAAGGATCACATCTACCAAGTTCGGGGCCAAAACACCTTCCGAAAAAATTTTATCAAAATCCCAAACCGTAAAAAGTTTCAAAAATCCTGAAAAATAGAAAATGAGTCATCTTGCCATGAAACTTCACGTGAAGGCTTAAGGGACCATTGTATGAATTTACAAGCAATAAAAATGTTATTGGCATGCAGAAATATGAAGATGTTCCCAAACCCACCTACCACCCTATCGATCCACGGCTTGCGTATCCCGCCTCTCTGGCCAACGTAGTGCCCGCCCACCCGCCCGTCCGCTCGTCTGCTCGTTTCGTCGGTTGGCTTAGGCGTAAGGAGTTCATTCCCAGTCTAACATTGGTTTGGACTGAGGGTTGTGGCAGCAAGATCGGTAGAACGTAGAGGGGGAACCCGACCGATCCCTGGCTTATGCATCTCGCCCCTCTGGCAGACTGAGCGACCGCACGCTCGTTTCGTGGGTTGACTTAGGCATACGGAGTTCATTCCCAGTCTAAGCATACGAAGTTCATTCCCAGTCTAAGATCGGACTGGACTGAGGGTTGCGGCAGCACTTGCTGGGCTCGAGCTTGTGCTGGTGCCGCATTTTTCTTCGTCGGGGCACCATCGTCGAAGCATCGCCAGAGAACCTGACCGACGACATTAGGGTTCCGGTGATCGGGGGGGTCTGCGCACATGATGTGCGATGGGCACTGGTACTTGGCCCTTATATTGGCCCCTATCCCTCATCAAACCTCGAGAACTCACACCCCCTTAAAGAGCATTTGAGATTTTACAGGTTTGCTCTCGGTAGCCATTAAAGTGTTTAAAATGGGGACACTTTTTTCAAATGGTCACAAAATCTTGTACACTTCGAGTTTTTAGCTGAATTTTTTTTTGCATGCCAAAAAAAATACAAGGATCATGTCTACCAAGTTTGACACCAAAACGCCTTCCGAAAAAATTTTAAAAAATCTCAAACCGTAAAAAGTTTTGAAAATCATGAAAAATAAAAAATCAGTCATCTTGCCACAAAACTTCACGTAAAGGCTTAAGGGACCATTGTATGAATTTAAAAGCGATAAAAATGGCATTGGCACATAGAAATATGAAGATGAGCCTAAACTCACCTACCACCCTATCGATCCACGGCTTGCGCATCCCATCTCTCTGGCCGGCGTAGTGCCCGCCCGCCCGTCTGCCCGCTCGTTTCGTCAGTTGGCTTAGGCATACGGAGTTCATTCCCAGTCTAAGATTGAACCAGATCGAGGGTTGCGGCAGCAAGATCAGCAGCACACAGAGGGGGACCCGACCGACCCTCGACTGGCGCATCCCGCCCCTCTGGCCGACTGAGCGACCGCACTCTCATTTCGTGGGTTGACTTAGGCATACGGAGTTCATTCCCAGTCTAAGATCGAACCAGACTGAGGGTTGCGGCAGCACATGTTGGGCTCGGGCATGTGCTGGTGCCACATTTTTCTTCGCTAGGGCACCATCGTCGGTGCATCGCCGGAGAACTTGACCGGCGACATTAGGGATCCGACGATCGGGGTGGCCGGGGGGTACACGCACATGATGTACGATGGGTGCTGGTACTTGGCCCTTATATTGGCCCCCTATGCCTCATCAAACCTCGAGAACTCACACCCCCTTAAAGAGCATTTGAGATTTTACAGGTTTGCTGCCAGTAGCCATTAAAGTGTTTGAAATGGGGACCCTTTTTTCAAATGGTCACAAAATCTTGTACACTTCGAGTTTTTACCTGAATTTTTTTGTCCATGCCAAAAAAAACACAAGGATCACGTATACAAAGTTTGGGTCGAAAACTCCTTCTGAAAAAATTTTAAAAAATCTCAAACCGTAAAAAGTTTTGAAAGTCGTGAAAAATAGAAAACGAGTCGTCTTGCCATGAAACTTCACGTGAAGGCTTAAGGGACCATTGTATGAATTTACAAGCCATAAAAATGGCATTGGCAGGCACAAATATGAAGATGTGCCTAAACCCACCTACTACCCTATCAATCTATGGCTCGCGCATCCCGTCTCTCTGGCAAACGCAGTGCCCGACCGCCCGCCCGCCTGCTCGTTTCGTTGGTTGGCTTAGGCATACGGAGTTCATTCCCAGTCTAAGATCAGACCAGACCGAGGGTTGCGGTAGCAGGATTGATAGCACGCAAAGGGGGACCCGGTCGATCCCCGGCTTGCGCATCTCGCCCCTCTGGCCGGCTGAACGCCCGCACGCTCTTTTCATGGGTTGACTTAGGCATACAGAGTTCATTCCAGTCTAAGCATACGGAGTTCATTCCCAGTCTAAGATCGAACCAGACCGAGGGTTGTGGTAGCACATGCTAGGCTTGGGCATGTGGTGGTGCCACATTTTTCTTCATCGGGGCACCATCGCCGGAGCATCACCGAAGAACCTGACCGGCGGCATTGGGGTTCTGGCGATCAGGGGTCTGGGGGTGTGCGCACATGATGTGTGATGGGTGCTGGTACTTGGCCCTTATATTGGCCCCCTATCCCACATCAAATTTTGAGAACTCACACCCTTTAAAGGGCATTTGAGATTTTACAGGTTTGCTACCAGTAGCCATTAAAATGTATGAAATGGTGACACTGTTTTCAAATGATCACAAAATCTTGTACACTTCAAGTTTTTAGCTAAGTTTTTTTGTGCATGCCAACAAAAATACAAGGATCACGTCTACCAAGTTTGGGGCCAAAACTCCTTCTGAAGAAAATTTTAAAAAATCCCGAACCGAAAAATGTTTCAAAAATCATGAAAAATAGAAAACAAGTCGTCCTGCCATTAAACTTCACGTGAAGGCTTAAGGGACCATTGTATGAATTCACAAGCCATAAAAATGAAGAAATATGAAGATGTGCCTAAACCCACCGACCACCCTATTGATCCACGGCTTGCGCATCCTGTCTCTCTTCCAGGTTTAGCGCCCGCCCGCCTGCCCGCCTGCTCGTTTCGTTGGTTGGCTTAGGCATACGGAGTTCATTCCCAGTCTAAGATCGAACCAGACCGAAGGTTGTGGCAGCAGGATTGGCAGCACGTAGAGGGGGAACCGGTTGATCCCCGGGTTGTGCATCCCACCCCTCTGGCCAGCTGAGCACCCGCACGCTCATTTCATGGGTTGACTTAGGCATACGGAGCTCATTCCCAGTCTAAGCATACGCAGTTCATTCCCAGTCGAAGATCAGACCAGACCGAGGGTTGCGGCAGCACATGCTAGGCTCGGGCATGTGCTGGTGCTGCATTTTTCTTCGTCGAAGCATCGCTAGAGAACCTGACCGGCGACATTAGGGTACCGGCGGCATTGGGGTTCCGGCGATCAGGGGGCCGGGGGAGGTGTGCGCACATGATGTGCAATGGGTGCTGGTACTTGGCCCTTATATTGGCCCCCTATCCCTCTTCAAACCTTGAGAACTCACACATGCTTAAAGAGCATTTGATATTTTACAGGTTTGCTGCCAATAGCCATTAAAGTGTCTGAAACAGGGACACTTTTTTCAAATGGTCACAAAATCTTGTACACTTTGAGTTTTTAGCTGAATTTTTTTGTACACGCCAAGAAAAATACAAGGATCACGTCTACCAGGTTTGGGGCCAAAAATCCTTCCAAAAAAATTTTAAAAAATCATGAACCGCAAAAAGTTTCAAAAATCGTGAAAAATAGAAAATGAGTCGTCTTGCCATGAAACTTCACGTGAAGGCTTAAGGGACCATTGTATGAATTTACAAGCCATAAAAATGGCATTGGCATGCAAAAATATGAAGATGTGCCTAAACCTACCTACCACCCTATCGATCCATGACTTGCGCATCCCGTCTCTCTGGCTGAAGTAGTGCCCGCCCGCCCGCCTGCCCGCTCATTTCGTCAGTTGGCTTAGGCATACAGAGTTCATTCCCAGTCTAAGATCAGACCAGATCGAGGGTTACGGTAGCAGGATCGGCAGCACGCAGAGGGGGACCCAGCCGATCCCCGGCTTGTGCATCTCACCCCTCTAGCCGGCTAAGTGCCTGCACGCTCGTTTCGTGGGTTGACTTAGGCATACGGAGTTCATTCCCAGTCTAAGCACACGTAGTTCATTCCTAGTCTAAGATCAGACCGGATCGAGGGTTGCAGTAGCACATCCTGGGCTCAAGCATGTGCTAGTGCCGAATTTTTCTTCCTCAGGGCACCATCACCGAAGCATCGTCGGAGAACCTGATCGGCGTCATTGGGGTTTCGACGATTGGGGGGGCCGGGGGGTGTGCGCACATGATGTGCGATGGGTGCTGGTACTTGGCCCTTATATTGGCCCCCTATCCCACATCAAACCTCGAAAACTCACACCCCTTTAAAAAGCATTTGAGATTTTATAGGTTTGTTGCCAGTAGCGATTAAAGAGTCTGAAATGGGGACACTTTTTTCAAGTGGTCACAAAATCTTGTACACTTCCAATTTTTAGCGGATTGTTTTTATGCATGCCAAAAAAATACAAGGATCACGTCTACCAGGTTTGGGGCCAAAACTCCTTCCAAAAAATTTTTAAAAAATATGAAACTGCAAAAAGTTTCAAAAATCGAGAAAAATAGAAAACGGGTCATCTTGGCATTAAACTTCACGTGAAGGCTTAAGGGACCATCGTATGAATTTACAAGCAATAAAAATGGCATTGGCAAGCAGAAATATGAAGATGTGCCTAAACCCACCTACCACCCTATCGATCAATGGCTTGCGCATCCCGTCTCTCTAGCCGTCGTAGTGCCCGCCCGCCCGCCCGCTTGTTTCGTCGGTTGGCTTAGGCATACGGAGTTCATTCCCAGTCTAAGATCGGACCAGCTCAAGGGTTGCGGTAGCAGGATCGACAGTACGCAGAGGGGGACCCGACCGATCCTCAGCTTGCGGTTGAGCGCACGTGCGCTCGTTTCGTGGGATGACTTAGGCATACGGAGTTCATTCCCAGTCTAAGCATACGGAGTTCATTCCCAGTCTAAGCATGTGCTGGTGCCACATTTTTCTTCGCTGGGGCACCATCGTCGGAGCATCGTCGGAGAACCTGACCGGCAGCATTAGGGTTCTGGCGATCGGGGGGGCCGGGGGGTGTGCGCACATGATGTGCGATGGCTGCTGGTACTTGGCCCTTATATTGGCCCCCTATCCCTCATCAAACCTTGAGAACTCACACCCCCTAAAGAGCATTTGAGATTTTACAGGTTTGCTGCCAGTAGCCATTAAAGTGTCTAAAATGGGGACACTTTTTTCAAATGGTCACAAAATCTTATTCACTTCGAGTTTTTAGCTGAATTGTTTTGTGCATGCCAAAAAAAATACAAGGATCACGTCTACCAAGTTTTTGGCCAAAACTCCTTCTGAAAAAATTAAAAAAAATCCTGAACCGCAAAAAGTTTCAAAAATCGTGAAAAATAGAAAACGAGTCATCTTGGCATGAAACTTCACGTGAAGGCTTAAAGGACCATTGTAAGAATTTACAACCCATAAAAATGGCATTGGCATGTAGAAATATGAAGATGTGCCTAAACCCACCTACCACCCTATCGATCCACGGCTTGCGCATCCCGTCTCTCTGGCCGGCGTAGTGCCCGCCGGCTCGTTTCGTCGATTAGGATAGGTATACAGAGTTCATTCCCAGTCTAAGATCAGATTGGACTGAGGGTTACGGTCGTAGGATCTGCAGCACACAGAGGGGGACCAGTCGATCCCCGGCTTGCGCATCCTGCCCCTCTAGCCGGCTGAGCGCCCGCACGCTCGTTTCGTGGGTTGACTTAGGCATACGGAGTTCATTCCCAGCCTAAGCATACGGAGTTCATTCCCAGTCTAAGATCAGATCGGACCGAGGGTTACGGGAGCACATGCTGGGGTTGGGCATGTGCTGCTGTCACATTTTTCTTCGTCAGGGCACCATCACCAGAGCATCGTCGGAGAACCTGATCGGCGGCATTGGGGTTTCGGCGATGGGGGGCCGGGAGGGGGGCTGCGCGCACATGATGTGCGATGGGTGCTGGTACTTGGCCCTTATATTGGCCCCCTATCCCTCATCAAACCTTGAGAACTCACACCCCCTTAAAAAGCATTTGAGATTTTACAGGTTTGCTGCCAGTAGCCATTAAAGTGTCTGAAATGGGGACACTTTTTTCAAATGGTCACAAAATCTTGTACACTTCGAGTTTTTACCTGAATTTTTTTGTGCATGCCAACAAAATTACAAAGATCTTGTCTACCACGTTAGGGGCCAAAACTCCTATCAAAAATTTTTTAAAAAATCCCAAACCCTAAAAAGTTTCAAAAATCGTGAAAAATAGAAAACGAGTCGTCTTGCCATGAAACTTCACGTGAAGGCTTAAGGGACCATTATATGAATTTACAAGCCATAAAAATGGCATTGGCATGTAGAAATATGAGGATGTGCCTAAACCCACCTACCACCCTATCGATCCACGGCTTGCGCATCCCGTCTCTTTGGCCGACGTAGTGCCCGCCCGCCCAGCCGCCTGCTCGTTTTATCGGTTAGCTTAGGCATACAGAGTTCATTCCCAGTCTAAGATCGGACCAGACTGAGGCTTGTGTTAGCAGGATCGGTAGCACGTAGAGGAGGACTTGGTCGATCCCCGGCTTGCGCATACCGCCCCTCTGGCATACCGAGCACCTGCACGCTCGTTTCGTGGGTTGACATAGGCATACGGAGTTCATTCCTAGTCTAAGCTTACGGAGCTCATTCTTAGTCTAAGATCGGATTGAACCAAGGGTTACGGCAGCAAATGCTGGGCTCAGGCATGTGCTGGTGCCTCATTTTTCTTCATCGGGGCGCCATCATCGGAGCATCGCCAGAGAACTTGACCGACGGCATTGGGGTTCCGGTGATCGAGGGGTGGCGCACATGATGTGCGATTGGTGCTGGTACTTGGCCCTTATATTTGCCCCCTATCCCTCATCAAACCTCAAGAACTCACACCCCCTTAAAGAGCATTTGAGATTTTACAAGTTTGCTGCCAGTAGCTATTAAAGTGTCTGAAATGAGGACACTTTTTTCAAATGGTCACAAAATCTTGTACACATCGAGTTTTTAGCTGAATTTTTTTGTGCATGCCAACAAAAATACAAGGATCATGTCTACCAAGTTTGGGGCCAAAACACCTTTCGAAAAAATTTTAAAAAATCTCAGACCGTAAAAAGTTTTAAAAATCATGAAAAATTGAAAACGAGTCGTCTTGCCATGAAACATCATGTGAAGGCTTAAGGGACCCTTGTATGAATTTACAAGCCATAAAAATGGCATTGGCACACAAAAACATAAAGATGTGCCTAAACCCACCTACCACCCTATCGATCCACAGCTTGCGCATCCCGTCTCTCTGGCTGACGTAGTGCTCGCCCGCTCGTTTCGTCGGTTGGCTTAGGCATACAGAGTTAATTCCCAGTCTAAGATCAGACCGGACTGAGGGTCACGGTAGCAAGATCGGCTGCATGTAGAGGGGGACCGACCGATCCGCGGCATGCACATCCCGCCCCTCTAGTTGGCTGAAGGCCTGCACGCTCGTTTCGTGTGTTGACTTAGGCATACAGAGTTCATTCCCAGTCTAAGCATACGGAGTTCATTCCCAGTCTAACATCAGATCGGACCGAGGGTTGCGGCAGCACATGCTGGGCCCGGGCAAGTGCTGGTGCCGCATGGTGCCGCATTTTCTTCGCCGGGGCACCATCGCCGGAGCATCGTCGGAGAACCTGACCGATGGCATTAGGGTTCCGACGATCGGGGGGTGTGCGCACATGATGTGCGATTGGTGCTGGTACTTGGCCCTTATATTTGCCCCCTATCCCTCATCAAACCTTGAGAACTCACACCCCCTTAAAGAGCATTTGAGATTTTTCAGGTTTGCTGCCAGTAGCTATTAAAGTGTCTAAAATGAGGACACTTTTTTCAAATGGTCACAAAATCTTGTACACTTCGAGTTTTTAGCTGAATTGTTTTTTGCATGCCAACAAAAATACAAGGATCATGTCTACCAAATTTGGGACCAAAAATCCTTCTAAAAAAATTTAAAAAAATCTCGAACCGTAAAAAGTTTCAAAAATCGTAAAAAATAGAAAACGAGTCGTCTTGCCATGAAACTTCACATGAAGCCTTAAGGGACCATTTCATGAATTTACAAGCCATAAAAATGGCATTGGCATGTAGAAATATGAAGATGTGCCTAAACCCACCTACCACCCTATCGATCCACGGCTTGCGCATCCCGTCTCTCTGGCCGATGTAGTGCCCGCCCGCCCGCTCGTTTCGTCGGTTGGGATAGGTATACGGAGTTCATTCCCAGTCTAAGATCAGACTGGACTGAGGGTTACAGTCGTAGGATTTGTAGCACATAGAGGGGGACCAGTCGATCCCCGGCTTGCACATCCTGCCCCTCTAGCTGGCTGAGCGCCCGCACGCTCGTTTCGTGGGTTGACTTAGGCATATGGAGTTCATTCCCAGCCTAAGCATACGGAGTTCATTCCCAGTCTAAGATCAGATCGGACCGAGGGTTACGGGAGCACACGCTGGGGTTGGGCATGTGCTGGTGTCACATTTTTCTTCGTCGGGGCACCATCGCCAGAGCATCGTCGGAGAACCTGACCGGCGGCATTGGGGTTTCGACGATGGGGGGGCCGGGAGGGGGGGTGCGAGCACATGATGTGCGATGGGTGCTGGTACTTGGCCCTTATATTGGCCCCCTATCCCTCATCAAACCTTGAGAACTCATACCCCCTTAAAAAGCATTTGAGATTTTACAGGTTTGCTGCCAGTAGCCATTAAAGTGTCTGAAATGGGGACACTTTTTTCAAATGGTCACAAAATCTTGTACACTTCGAGTTTTTACCTGAATTTTTTTGTGCATGCCAACAAAATTACAAGGATCTTGTCTACCACGTTAGGGGCGAAAAATCCTATCAAAAAAGTTTTAAAAAATCCCAAACCGCAAAAAGTTTCAAAAATCGTGAAAAATAGAAAACGAGTCGTCTTGCCATGAAACTTCACGTGAAGGCTTAAGGGACCATTATTTGAATTTACAAGCCATAAAAATGGCATTGGCATGTAGAAATATGAGGATGTGCCTAAACCCACCTACCACCCTATCGGTCCACGGCTTGCGCATCCCGTCTCTCTGGCCGACGTAGTGCCCGCCCGCCCAGCCGCCTGCTCGTTTTGTCGGTTAGCTTAGGCATACAGAGTTCATTCCCAGTCTAAGATCGGACCAGACTGAGGCTTGTGTTAGCAAGATCGGTAGCACATAGAGGAGGACTTGGTCGATCCCCGGCTTGCGCATCCCGCCCCTCTGGCTGACCGAGCACCCGCACGCTCGTTTCGTGGGTTGACATAGGCATACGGAGTTCATTCCCAGTCTAAGCTTACGGAGCTCATTCTTAGTCTAAGATCGGATTGAACCAAGGGTTATGGCAGCAAATGCTGGGCTCAGGCATGTGCTGGTGCCTCATTTTTCTTTGTCGGGGCACTATCATCGGAGCATCGCCAGAGAACTTGACAGACGGCATTGGGGTTCCGGTGATCGAGGGGTGGCGCACATGATGTGCGATTGGTGCTGGTACTTGGCCCTTATATTTGCCCCCTATCCCTCATCAAACCTCAAGAACTCACACCCCCTTAAAGAGCATTTGAGATTTTACAGGTTTGCTGCCAGTAGCTATTAAAGTGTCTGAAATGAGGACACTTTTTTCAAATGGTCACAAAATCTTGTACACATCGAGTGTCTAGCTGAATTTTTTTGTGCATGCCAACAAAAATACAAGGATCATGTCTACCAAGTTTGGGGCCAAAACACCTTTCGAAAAAATTTTACGAAATCTTAGACCGTAAAAAGTTTTAAAAATCGTGAAAAATAGAAAACGAGTCGTCTTGCCATGAAACATCATGTGAAGGCTTAAGGGACCATTGTATGAATTTACAAGCATAAAAATGGCATTGGCACACAAAAACATAAAGATGTGCCTAAACCCACCTACCACCCTATCGATCCACAGCTTGCGCATCCCGTCTCTCTGGCCGACGTAGTGCTCGCCCGCTCGTTTCGTCGGTTGGCTTAGGCATACGGAGTTAATTCCCAGTCTAAGATCAGACCGGACTGAGGGTCGCGGTAGCAAGATCGGCTGCACGCAGAGGGGGACCGACCGATCCACGGCATGCGCATCCCACCCCTCTGGTCGGCTGAAGGCCTGTACGCTCGTTTCGTGTGTTGACTTAGGCATACAGAGTTCATTCCCAGTCTAAGCATACGGAGTTCATTCCCAGTCTAACATCAGATCGGACCGAGGGTTACGGCAGCACATGCTGGGCTCGGGCAAGTGCTGGTGCCGCATGGTGCCGCATTTTCTTTGCCGGGGCACCATCGCCGGAGCATCGCCGGAGAACCTGACCGGTGGCATTAGGGTTCCGACGATCGGGGGGTGTGCGCACATGATGTGCGATTGGTGCTGGTACTTGGCCCTTATATTTGCCCCCTATCCCTCATCAAACCTTGAGAACTCACACCCCCTTAAAGAGCATTTGAGATTTTACAGGTTTGCTGCCAGTAGCTATTAAAGTGTCTAAAATGAGGACACTTTTTTCAAATGGTCACAAAATCTTGTACACTTCGAGTTTTTCGCTGAATTGTTTTATGCATGCCAACAAAAATACAAGGATCATGTCTACCAAATTTGGGACCAAAAATCCTTCTGAAAAAATTTAAAAAAATCTCGAACCGTAAAAAGTTTCAAAAATCGTAAAAAATAGAAAACGAGTCGTCTTGCCATGAAACTTCACATGAAGCCTTAAGGGACCATTTCATGAATTTACAAGCCATAAAAATGGCATTGGCATGTAGAAATATGAAGATGTGCCTAAACCCACCTACCACCCTATCGATCTACGACTTGCGCATCCTGTCTCTCTGGCCGGTGTAATGCCCGCCCGCCCGCCCGCCCGCTTATTTCGTCAGTTGGCTTAGGCATACGGAGTTCATTCATAGTATAAGATCAAACCGGAGTGAGGGTTGTGGCAGCAAGATCGGCAGCACGTAGAGGCAAACCCGATCGATCCCCGACTTGCGCATCCCGTCCCTTTGGCCGGCTGAGCGCCCGCACGCTCATTTCTTGGGTTAACTTAGGCATACGGAGTTCATTCCGAGTCTAAGGATATGGAGTTCATTCCCAGTCTAAGATCGGACTGGATCGAGGGTTGTGACAGCACAAGTTGGGCTCGGGCATGTGCTGGTGCCATATTTTTCTTCGTTGGGGCACCATCGTCGGAGCATCGTCGGAGAACATGACCGGTGGCATTGGGGTTTCGGCAATCGGGGGGGCCGGGGGGGTGTGCGCACATGATGTGTGATGGGGGCTGATACTTGGCCCTTATATTAGCCCCCTATCCCTCATCAAACCTCGAGAACTCACACCCCCTTAAAGAGCATTTGAGATTTTACAGGTTTGCTGCTAGTAGCCATTAAAGTGTATGAAATGGAGACACATTTTTCAAATGGTCACAAAATCTTGTACACTTCGAGTTTTTAGCTAAATTTTTTTGTGCATGCTAACTAAAATACAAGGATCACGTCTACCAAGTTTGGGGCCAAAAATCCTTTCGAAAAATTTTAAAAAATCCCGAACCGTAAAAAGTTTCAAAAATCATGAAAAATAGAAAACGAGTCATCTTGCCGTGAAACTTCACGTGAAGGCTTAAGGGACCATTATATGAATTTACAAGCCACAAAAATGGGATTGGCATGCAAAAATATGAAGATGTGCCTAAAGCCACCTACCACCCTATCGATCCATGGCTTGCGCATCCCGTCTCTCTTGCCGACGTAGTGCCCGCCTGCCCGCTCATTTCGTCGGTTGGCTTAGGCATACAGAGTTTGTTCCCAGTCTAAGATCAGATCGGACCGAGGGGTAGCAGGATTGGCAGCACGTAGAGGGGGACCCGACCGATCCCTGGCTTGCGTATCCTGCCCCTCTGGCTGGCTGAACGCCCGCACGCTCATTTCGTGGGTTGACTTAGCCATACGGAGCTCATTCCAGTCTAAGCATAGGGAGTTCATTCCCAGTCTAAGATCGAACTAGACCGAGGGTTGCGGCAACACATGTTGGGCTCGGGCATGTGCTGGTGTCACATTTTTCTTCGCCGGGGCACCATCGTCGAAGCATCGCCGGAGAACCTGACCGACGGTATTAGGGTTTCGACGATCGAGGGGGCCAGGGGGTACGAGCACATGATGTGCGATGGGTGCTGGTACTTGGCCCTTATATTGGCCCCCTATCCCTCATCAAACCTTGAGAACTCACACCCCCTTAAAGAGCATTTGAGATTTTACAGGTTTGCTGCCAGTAGCCATTAAAGTGTCTGAAATGGGGACACTTTTTTCAAATGGTCACAAAATCTCGTACACTTCGAGTTTTTAGCTGAATGTTTTTTTGCATGCCAAAAAAAATACAAGGATCACGTCTACGAAGTTTGGGGCCAAAACTCCTTCCAAAATTTTTTTAAAATATCCCGAACCGAGAAAAGTTTCTAAAATTGTGAAAAATAGAAAATGAGTCGTCTTGCCCTGAAACTTCAAGTGAAGGCTTAAGGGACCATTATATGAATTTGCAGGCCATAAAAATGGCATTGGCATGCAGAAATATGATGATGTGCCTAAACCCACCTACCACCCTATCGATCCACGGCTTGCGCATCCCATCTCTCTGGCCGGAGTAGTGCCCGCCCGCCCACCCGCCTGCTCGTTTCGTCGGTTGGCTTAGGCATACGGAGTTCATTCCCAGTCTAAGATTAGATCAGACTGAGGCTTGCGGCAAAAGGATCGATAGCATGCAGAGGGGGACCTGACCGATCCCCGGCTTACGCATCCCGCCCCTCTGGTCGACTGAGCGCCCGTGCGCTCGTTTCGTGGGTTGACTTAGGCATACAGAGTTCATTCCCAGTCTAAGCATACGAAGCTCATTCCTAGTCTAAGATTGTATCAGACCGAGGGTTACGGCAGCACATGCTGCGCTCAGGCATGTGCTGGTGCCTCATTTTTTTTCATCGGGGCACCATCGCCGGAGAACCTGACCGGCGGCATTGGGGTTCCGGCAATCGGGGGGTGTACGCACATGATGTGCGATTGGTGCTGGTACTTGGCCCTTATATTTTCCCCCTATCCCTCATCAAACATCGAGAACTCACACCCGCTTAAAGAGCATTTGAGATTTTACAGGTTTGCTGCCAGTAGCTATTAAAGTGTCTGAAATGGGGACACTTTTTTCAAATGGTCACAAAATCTTGTACACTTCGAGTTTTTAGCTTAATATTTTTTTGCATGCCAACAAAAATACAGGGATCACGCCTACCAAGTTTTGGGCTAAAAATCCTTCCAAAAAATTTTTAAAAAATCCCAAACCACAAAAAGTTTTGAAAATCGTGAAAAATAGAAAACGAGTCATCTTGCCATGAAACTTCACGTGAAGGCTTAGGGGACCATTGTATGAATTTACAAGCCATAAAAATGGCATTGGCATGCAAAAAATATGAAGATGTGCCTAAACCCACCTACCACCCTATCGATCCACGGCTTGCGCATCCCGTCTCTCTGGCCGGAGTAATGCCCGCCCGTCCGCCCGCCCGCTCGTTTCATCGGTTGGCTTAGGCATACGGAGTTCATTCCCAGTCTAAGATTGGACTGGATGGAGGGTTGTCATAGCAGGATCAGCAACATGCAGAGGGGGACCCGACCGATCCTCGGCTTGTGTATCTTACCCCTCTGGCCGACTGAGCGCCCTGACGCTCGTTTCGTGGGTTGACTTAGGCATACATAGTTCATTCCCAGTCTAAGATCAAACCAGATCGAGGGTTACGGCAGCACATGCTGGGCTCGGGCATGTGCTGGTGCCACATTTTTCTTCGTCGGGGCACCATCGTCGGAGCATCGTCGGAGAACCTGACCGGCGGCACTGGGGTTCCGACGATCGGGGGGGCTGGAGGGGATTGTGCGCACATGATGTGCGATGGGTGCTGGTACTTGGCCCTTATATTAGCCCCCTATCCCTCATCAAACCTCCAGAACTCACACCCCTTTTAAGAGCATTTGAAATTTTACAGGTTTGTTGCCAGTAGCCATTAAAGTGTCTGAAATGGGACACTTTTTTCAAATGGTCACAAAATCTTGTACACTTCGAGTTTTTAGCTGATTTTTTTTTAGCATGCCAAAAAAAATACAAGGATCATGTCTACCAAGTTTAGGGACAAAACTCCTTCCAAAAAAATTTTAAAAAATCCCAAACCATAAAAAGTTTCAAAAATCGTGAAAAATAGAAAACGAGTCGTACTGCCATGAAACTTCACGTGAAGGCTTAAGGGACCATTGTATGAATTTACATGCCATAAAAATGGCATTGGCATGCAGAAATATGAAGATGTACCTAAACCCACCTACCAACCTATCGATCCACGGCTTTCGGATCCCGTCTCTCTGGGCGGCATAGTGCCTGCCCGCCTGCCCGCCCGTTCGTTTCGTCGGTTGGCTTAGGCATACGGAGTTCATTCCCAGTGTAAGATCAGACTAGACCGAGGGTTGAGGCTGCAAGATCGGCAGCACGCAGAGGGGGACCTGATCGATCCTCGACTTACGCATCCCGTCCCTCTGGATGGCTGAGCGCCCGTACGCTCTTTTCGTGGGTTGACTTAGGCATACGGAGTTTATTCCAAGTCTAAGCATACGGAGTTCATTCCCTGTCTAAAATCAAACTGGACCGAGGCTTCTGGCAGCACATGCTGGGCTCGGGCATTTGCTGGTGCCACAGTTTTCTTCATCGAGGCACCATCGTCGGAGAACCTGACCAGCGGTATTGGGGTTCCGACAATCGGAGGGGCCGGGAGGGGAGTGCGCACATGATGTGCGATGGGTGCTGGTACTAGGCCCTTATATTGGGCCCCTATCTTCATCAAACCTCGAGAACTGACACCCCCTTAAAGAGCATTTGAGATTTTACAGGTTTGCTACCAGTAGCCATTAATGTGTCTGAAATGGGGACATTTTTTTCCAATGGTCACAAAATCTCGTACACTTCGAGTTTTTAGTGAATTTTTTTATGCATGCCAAAAAAAATACAAGGATAATGTCTACCAAGTTTAGGGAAAAAACTCTTTTCAAAAAAATTTTAAAAAATCCCGAACCGTAAAAAGTTTTAAAAATTGTGAAAAATAGAAAACGAGTCGTCTTGACATGAAACTTCACGTGAAGGCTTAAGGGACCAATGTATGAATTTACAAGCAATAAAAATGTTATTGGCACGTAGAAATATGAAGATGTGCGTAAACCCACCTACCACCCTATCGATCCACGGCTTGCACATCCCGCCTCTCAGGCCAGCGTAGTGCCCGCCAGCCCGCTCGCCCTCTCATTTCATCGGTTGGCTTAGGCATTCAGAGTTCATTCCCAGTCTAAAATCGGATCAGACCAAGGGTTGCGGCAGCACGCAGAGGGGGACCTGACTGATCCCTGGCTTGTGCATCCCGCCCCTCTGGTCAACTGAGCGCCTGCACGTTCTTTTAATGGGTTCACTTAGGCATACGGAGTTCATTCCCAGTCTAAGCATACAGAGTTCTTTCCCAGTCTAAGATCGGAATGGACTGAGTGTTGCGGCATTTTTCTTCGTCGGGGCACCATCGCCAGAGCATCGTCGGAGAACCTGACCGACGGCATTGGGCTTCCGACGATCGGGGGGGCCGGAGGGGTCTACGCACATGATGTGCGATGCGTGCTGCTACTTGGGCCCCATCAAACCTTGAGAACTCACACCCCCTTAAAGATCAATTGAGATTTTACAGGTTTGCTGCTAGTAGCCATTAAAGTGTCTAAAATGAGGACACTTTTTTCAAATGGTCACAAAATCTTGTACACTTCGAGTTTTTAGCTGAATTTTTTTATGCATGCCAATAAAAATACAAGGATCACGTCTACCAAGTTTGGGGCCAAACCTCCTTCCGAAAAAATTTTAAAATATCCCGAACTGCCAAAAGTTTCAAAAATCATGAAAAATAGAAAACGAGTCATCTTGCCATGAAACTTCACGTGAAGGCTTAAGGGGACATTGTATGGCATTGGCATGCAGAAATATGATGATGTGCCTAAACCCACCTACCACCCTATCGATCCATGGCTTGCGCATCCCGTCTCTTTGGTCGACGCAGTGCCCGCCCGCCCGCATGTTTCGTCGGTTCGCTTAAGCATACGGAGTTCATTCCCAGTCTAAGTTTGGACCGGGTCGAGGGTTGCGGCAGCAGGATCGGCAGCACACAAAGGGGACGCGATCGATCCCTGGCTTGCGCATCCCTCCCCTTTGGCCGGCTGAGCGTCCGCGCGCTCGTTTCGTGGGTTGACTTAGGCATGCAGAGTTCATTCCCAGTCTAAGCATACAGAGTTCATTCCCAGTCTAAGCATACGGAGTTCATCAGATCGGACCGGGGGTTATGGTAGCACATGCTGGGCTCGGCCATGTGCTGGTGCCGCATTTTTCTTCGCTGGGGCACCATCGCTGGAGCATCGTCGGAGCATCGCCGGAGAACCTGACCGGTGGCATTGGGGTTTCGACAATCAGGGGGGCCGGGGGGTGTGCGCACATGATGTGCGATGGGTGGTGGTACTTGGCCCTTATAGTGGCCCCCTATCCTTCATCAAACCTTGAGAACTCACACCCCCTTAAAGAGCATTTGAGATTTTACGGGCTTGCTGCCAGTAGCCATTAAAGTGTCTGAAATGGGGACACTTTTTTCAAATGGTCACAAAATCTTGTACACTTCGAGTTTTTAGCTGAATTTTTTTTTGTGTGCCAACAAAAATACAAGGATCACATCTACCAAGTTTGGGGCCAAAACTCCTTCCAAAAAAATTTTAAAAAATCCCAAACCTCAAAAAGTTTTGAATATCGTGAAAAATAGAAAACGAGTCGTCTTGCCATGAAACTTCACGTGAAGGCTTAAGGGACCATTGTATGAATTTACAAGCCATAAAAATGGCATTGGAATGCAGAAATATGAAGATGCACCTAAACCCACCTACCACCCCATCGATCCATGGCTTGCGCATCTCGTCTCTCTGGTCGGTGTAATCCCCGCCCGCCCGCTCGTTTCGTCGATTGGCTTAGGCATACGGAGTTCATTCCCAGTATAAGATCAGACCAGACCAAGGGTTGCGGCAATAGGATCGACAGCACGCAGAGGGGGACCCGACTATCCCCGGCTTGTGCATCCCGCCCTTCTGGCCGACTGACGGCCCGCACGCTCATTTCGTGGGTTGACTTAGGCATACGGAGTTCATTCCCAGTCTAAGCATACGGAGTTCATTCCTAGTCTAAGATCGGATCAGACTGAGGGTTTTGACAGCACATGCTGGGCTCAGGCATGTGCTGGTGCCACATTTTTCTACCTCGGGGCACCATCGCCGGAGCATCGCCGGAGCATCGCCGGAGCATCGCCGGAGAACCTGACCGGCGGCATTGGGGTTCCAGCGATAGGGGGGCCGGGGGGTGCGCACATGATGTCCGATAGGTGTTGGTACTTGGCCCTTATATTGGCACCCTATCCCTCATCAAACCTCAAGAACTCACACCCCATTAAAGAGCATTTCAGATTTTACAGGTTTGCTGCCAGTAGGCACTAAAGTGTCTGAAATGGGGACACTTTTTTCAAATGGTCACAAAATCTTGTACACTCCGAGTTTTTATCTGATTTTTTTGGTGCATGCAACAAAAATAAAAGGATCACGTCTACCAAGTTTGGGGCCAAAACACCTTTCGAAAAATTTTTAAAAAATCTCGACCTGCAAAAAGTTTCAAAAATCATGAAAAATAAAAAACGAGTTGTCTTGCCATGAAACTTCACGTGAAGGCTTAAGGGACCATTGTATGAATTTACAAGCCACAAAAATGGCATTGGCATGCAGAAACATGAAGATTTGCCTAAACCCACCTACCACCCTATCAATCCACGGCTTACGCATCTCGTCTCTCTGGCCGATGTAGTGCCTGCCCGCTCATTTCGTCGGTTGGCTTAGGCATATGAAGTTCATTCCCAGTCTAAGATCAGACCGGACCGAGGGTTACGACAGCACATGCTGGGTTCGGGCATGCGTTGGTGCCGAATTTTTCTTCATCGGGGCACAATCGTCGGAGCATCACCGGAGAACCCGACCGGCGGTATTGGGGTTCCGGTGATCAGGGGGCCGGGGGGTGTGCGCACATGATGTGCGATGGGTGCTGGTACTTGGCCCTTATATTGGCCCCCTATCCCTCATCAAACCTCGAGAACTCACACACCCTTAAAGAGCATTTGAGATTTTATAGGTTTGCTGCCAGTAGCCATTAAAGTGTCTGAAATGGGGACACTTTTTTCAAATGGTCACAAAATCTTGTACACTTCGAGTTTTTAGCTGAATTTTTTTATGCATGCCAAAAAAAAATACAAGGATCACGTCTACAAAGTTTGGGGCCAAAACTCCTTCCAAAAAAATTTTAAAAAATCTCGAACCACAAAAAGTTTCAAAAATCAAGAAAAATAAAAAGCGAGTCGTCTTGCCATGAAACTTCACGTGAAGGATTAAGGGACCATTGTATGAATTTACAAGCCATAAAAATGGCATTGGCATGCAGAAATATGAAGATTTGCCTAAACCCACCAACCACCCTATCGATCCACAGCTTGCGCATCCCGTCTCTCTAGCCGGCATAGTGCCCGCCCGCCCACCTGCTCGTTTCGTCGGTGGGCTTAGGCATACGGAGTTCATTGCCAGTCTAAGATTTAATCTGACCGGGGGTTGCGGAAGCTGGATCAGCAACACGCAGAGGGGGACCCGGCCGATCACCGGCTTGCGCATCCCGCCCCTCGGGCCGATTGAGCGCCCACACGCTCGTTTTATGGGTTGACTTATGCATACGGAGTTCATTCCCAGTGTAAGCATAAGGAGTTCATTCCATTCTAAGATCAGACCAGACTGAGGGTTGCGGCAGCACATGCTGGGCTTAGGCATGTGCTGGTGCGCATTTTTCTTCGTCGAGGCACCATCGCCGGAGAACCTGACCGGCGACATTTGGGTTCCGACGTCGAGGGGCCGGGGGTGGTGTGCGCACATGACGTGCGATGGGTGCTATTACTTGGTTCTTATATTGGCCCCCTATCCCTCATCAAACCTCAAGAACTCACACCCCCTTAAAGAGCATTTGAGATTTTACAGGTTTGCTGCCAGTAGCCATTAAAGTGTCTGAAATGGGGACACTATTTTCAAATGTTCACAAAATTTTGTACACTTTGAGTTTTTAGCTGGATTTTTTTGTGCATGCCAACAAAAATGCAAGGATCACGTCCGCCATGTTTGGGGCCAAAAATCCTTTCAAAAAAATTTTAAAAAATCTCGAACTGTAAAAAGTTTCAAAAAACGTGAAGAATAGAAAATGAGTCGTGTTGCCATGAAACTTCACGTGAAGGCTTAAGGGACCATTGTATGAATTTACAAGCCATAAAAATGGCATTGGCATGCAAAAATATGAAGATGTGCCTATACCCACCTACCACTCTATCGATCCACGACTTGCGCATCTCGTCTCTCTGGCCGACGTAGTGCCCGTCCGTCCGCCCGCACGTTTCGTCGGTTGGCTTAGGCATACGGAGTTCATTCCCAGTATAAGATCGAACCGGACCGAGGGTTGCGGCAGCAAGATAAGCAGCATGCAGAGGGTTACCCGGCCGATCCCCGGCTTGCGCATCCCGCCCCTCTGGCCGGTTGAGCGCCCGCACGTTCGTTTCATGGGTTGACCTAGGCATACGGAGTTCATTCCCAGTCTAAGATCGAATCGGACCGAGGGTTATGGCAGCACATGCTAGGCTCGGGCATGTGGTGGTGCGCATTTTTCTTCACCGAGGCACCATCGCCGGAGCATTGTCGGAGAACCTGACCGGCGGCATTGGGGTTTCGACGATCGGGGGGGCCGGGGGGGTGTGCGCCCATGATGTGCGATGGGTACTGGTACTTGGCCCTTATATTGGCCCCCTATCCCTCACCAAACCTTGAGAACTCACACCCCCTTAAAGGGCATTTGAGATTTTACAGGTTTGCTGCCAGTAGCCATTAAAGTGTCTGAAATGGGGACACTTTTTTCAAATGGTCACAAAATCTTGTACACTTTGAGTTTTTAGCTGAATTTTTTTGTGCATGCCAAAAAAAATGCAAGGATCACGTCTACCAAGTTTGGGGCCAAAACTCCTTCCGAAAGAATTTTAAAAAATCACGAACCATAAAAAGTTTCAAAAATCGTGAAAAATAGAAAACGAGTCGTCTTGCCATGAAAGTTCACGTGAAGGCTTAAGGGACCATTGTATGAATTTATAAGCCATAAAAATGGCATTGGCACATAGAAATATGAACTTGTGCCTAAACTCACCCACCACCCTATCGATCCACGGCTTGCGCATCCCGTCTCCCTGGCCGGCGTAGTGCCCGCCCGCCCACCCGCCCGCTCGTTTCATCGGTTGGCTTAGGCTTATGGAGTTCATTCCCAGTCCAAGATCGAACTAAACTGAGGGTTGTGGTAGCAGGATCGGCATCACGAAGAGGGGGACCAGCCGATCCCCAGCTTGTGCATCCCGCCCCTCTGGCCGGCTAAGCGCCCGCACGCTCGTTTCGTGGGTTAAGTTAGGCATACGGAGTTCATTCCCAATCTAAGCATACGGAGTTCATTCCCAGTCTAAGATCAGACCGGACCGAGGGTTGCGGTAGCACATGCTGGGCTTGACCATGTGCTGGTGCCGCATTTTTCTTCGCTAGGGCACCATTGCCGGAGCATTGCCAGTGAACCTGATCAGCGGCATTGGGGTTCCGACGATCGGGGGGCCGGGGGGGTGTACGCACATGATGTGCGATGGGTGCTGGTACTTGGCCCTTACATCGGCCCCCTATCCCTCATTACACCTCGAGAACTCACACCCCCTTAAAGAGCATTTGAGATTTTACAGGTTTGCTGCCAGTAGCCATTAAAGTGTCTGAAATGCGGACACTTTTTTCAAATGGTCAGAAAATCTTGTACACTTCAAATTTTTAGCTGAATGTTTTTGTGCATGCTAAAAAAAATACAAGGATCATGTCTACCAAGTTTGGGACCAAAATTCCTTCCGAAAAATTTTTTAAAAATCTCGAACCGCAAAAAGTTTCAAAAATCATGAAAAATAGAAAACGAGTCGTCTTGCCATGAAACTTCACGTGAAGGCTTAAGGGACGATTATATGAATTTACAAGCCTTAAAAATGGCATTGGCATGCAGAAATATGAAGATGTGCCTAAACCCACCTACCACCCCATCGATCCACCGCTTACGCATCTCGTCTCTCTGTCCAACGTAGTGCCCGCCTGCCCGCTCGTTTCGTCGGTTGGCTTAGGCATACGGAGTTCATTCCCAGTCTAAGATCAGACCTGACTGAGGGTTGTAGCAGCAAGATCGGCAGCACGTAGAGGGGGACCCGATCGATCCCTGGCTTGCGCATCCCGCCCCTCTGGCCGGCTGAGCGCCCGCACGCTCATTTCGTTGGTTGACTTAGGCATACGGAGTTCATTCCCAGTCTAAGATCGGACCGGACTAAGGGTTGCGGCAGTACATGCTGGGCTCGGGCATGTGCTAGTGCCACATTTTTCTTCGTCGGGGCACCATCACTGGAGCATCGTCGGACAACCTGACCGGCCGCATTGGGGTTCCGGCCATTTGGGGGCCGGGGGGGATGTGCGCACATGATGTGCGATGGGTGCTGGTACTTGGCCCTTATATTGGCCCCTATCCCTCATCAAACCTCGACAACTCACTCCCCCTTCAAGAGCATTTGAGATTTTATAGGTTTGCTGCCAGTAGCCATTAAAGTGTCTGAAATGGGGACACTTTTTTCAAATGGTCACAAAAAGTTGTACACTTCGAGTTTTTAGCTGAAGTTTTTTGTGCACGCCAAAAAATAAAAAAAGATCATGTCTACCAAGTTTGGGGCCAAAACTCCGTCCAAAAAATTTAAAAAATCCTGAACCGTGAAAAGTTTCAAAAATCGTGAAAAATAGAAAACGAGTCATCTTGCCATGAAACTTCACGTGAAGGCTTAGGGGACCATTGTATGAATTTACAAGCCATAAAAATGGCATTAGCATGTAGAAATATGAAGATTTGCCTAAACCCACCTACCACCCTATCGATCCACGGCTTGTGCATCCCGTCTCTCTGGCTGGCGTAGTGCCCGCCCGCCCGCCCGCTCGTTTCGTCGGTTGCATTAGGCATACGGAGTTCATTCCCACTCTAAGATTGGACAGGAACGAGGGTTACGGCAGCACATGCTGGTCTCGGGCATGTGCTGGGGCCACATTTTTCTTCACCGGGGCACCATCGTCGGAGCATCGTCGGAGAACCTGACTGGCGGCATTGGGGTTCTGGCGATCGGGGGGGCCGGGGAGGGTGTGCGCACATGATGTGCGATGGGTGCTGGTACTTGGCCCTTATATTGGCCCCCTATCCCTCATCAAACCTCGACAACTCACACCCCCTTCAAGAGCATTTGAGATTTTACAGGTTTGTTGCCAGTAGCCATTAAAGTGTCTGAAATGGGGACACTTTTTTCAAATGGTCACAAAAACTTGTACACTTCGAGTTTTTAGCTGAAGGTTTTTACGCACGCCAAAAAATATAAAAGGATCACATATACCAAGTTTGGGGCCAAAACTCCTTCCAAAAAAATTTTAAAAAATCCTGAACCGTGAAAAGTTTCAAAAATCGTGAAAAATAGAAAACGAGTCGTCTTGCCATGAAACTTCACGTGAAGGTTTAAGGACCATTGTATGAATTTACAAGCCATAAAAATGGCATTAGCATGTAGAAATATGAAGATTTGCCTAAACCCACCTACCACCCTATCGATCCACGGCTTGCGCATCCCGTCTCTCTGGCTAGCGTAGTGCCCGCCCACCCGCCCGCTCGTTTCGTCGGTTGCATTAGGAATACAGAGTTCATTCCCACTCTAAGATCGGACACGAACGAGGGTTACGGCAGCACATGCTGGGCTCGGGCATGTGCTGGGGCCACATTTTTCTTCACCAGGGCACCATCATCGGAGCATCGTCAGAGAACTTGACCGACGGCATTGGGGTTCTGGCGATCGGGGGGGCCGGGGGGGTGTGCGCACATGATGTGTGATGGGTGCTGGTACTTGGCCATTATATTGGCCCCCTATCCCTCATCAAACCTCGAGAACTCACATCCCCTTAAAGAGCATTTGAGATTTTACAGGTTTGCTGCCAGTAGCCATTAAAGTGTCAAAAATTGGGACACTTTTTTCAAATAGTCACAAAATCTTGTACACTTCGAGTTTTTAGCTGAATTTTTTTGTCCATACCAACAAAAAAAAAAGGATCACCACTACCAAGTTTGGGGCTGAAGCTCCTTCCAAAAAAATTTAAAAAAATCTCGAACCGTAAAAAGTTTCAAAAATCGTAAAAAATAGAAAACGAGTCATCTTGCCATGAAACTTCACGTGAAGGCTTAATGGACCATTGTATGAATTTACAAGCCATAAAAATGGCATTGGCATGCAGACTTATGAAGATCTGCATAAACCCACCTACCACCATATCGATCCACGGCTTGTGCATCCCGTCTCTCTGGCTGGCGTAATGCCCGCCCGCCCACCCGCTTGTTTTGTCGGTTGGATTAGGCATACGGAGTTCATTTCCACTCTAAGATCGGACCAGAACGAGGGTTACAGAAGCACATGCTAGGCTCGGCCATGTGCTAGGGCCACATTTTTCTTCACGGGGCACCATCGTCGGAGCATCGTCGGAGAACCTAGCCAGCGGCATTGGGGTTCTGGCGATTAGGGGGGCCGGGGGGGTGTGCGCACATGATGTGCGATGGGTGCTGGTACTTGGCCCTTATATTGGCCCCCTATCCCTCATCAAACCTCGAGAACTCACATCCCCTTAAAGAGCATTTGAGATTTTACAGGTTTGCTGCCAGTAGCCGTTAAAGTGTCTGAACTGGGGATACTTTTTTCAAATGGTCACAAAATCTTGTACACTTCGAGTTTTTTTGTGCATGCCAACAAAAATACAAGGATCACGTCTACCAAGTTTGGGGCCAAAAATACTTCCAAAAATTTTTTTAAAAATCCCAAACTGCAAAAAGTTTCAAAAATCATGAAAAATAGAAAACGAGTCATCTTGCCATGAAACTTCACGTGAATGATTAAGGGACCATTGTATGAATTTACAAGCCATAAAAATGGCATTGGCATGCAGAAATATGAAGATGTACCTAAACCCACCTACCACCCTATCGATCCACGGTTTACGCATCCTGTCTCTCTGGCCGACGTAGTGCCCGCCCGCCTGCTCGTTTCATCGGTTCGCTTAGGCATACGGAGTTCATTCCCAGTCTAAGATCAGACTGGAACGAGGGTTGCGGCAGCATGATCGACAGCACGCAGTGGGGGACCCGGTCGATCCCCGGCTTGCGCATCCCACCCCTCTGGCCTGCTGAGCGCCCGCACGCTCGTCTCGTGTGTTGACTTAGGCATATGGACTTCATTTCCAGTCTAAGCATTTGCAGTTCATTCCCAGTCTAAGATCGGACCGGACCGAGGGTTGCGGCAGCACATACTGGGCTCGAGCATGTGCTGGTGCCACATTTTTCTTCACCGGGGCACCATCACCGGAGCATCGCCGGAGAACCTGACAGGTGGCATTGGGCTTCTGGCGATCGGGGGGGCCGAGGGGGTGTACGCACATGATGTGCGATGGGTGCTGGTATTTGGCCCTCATATTGGCCCCCTATCCCTTATCAAACCTCGAGAACTCACACCCCCTTAAAGAGAATTTGAGATTTTTCAGGTTTCCTGCCAGTAGCCATTAAAGTGTCTGAAATGGGGACACTTTTTTCAAATGATCACCAAATCTTGAACACTTCGAGTTTTTAGCTGAATTTTTTTGTGCATGCCAAAAAAAAGACAACAATCATGTCTACCAAGTCTGGGCCAAAACTCCTTTCAAAAAAATTTTAAAAAAATCTCGAACCGTAAAAAGTTTTGAAAATCGTGAAAAATAGAAAACGAGTCGTCTTGCCATAAAACTTTAGGTGAAGGCTTAAGGGACCATTGTATGAATTTACAAGCCATAAAAATGGCATTGGCACATAGAAATATGAAGATGTCCCTAAACCCACCTACCACCCTATCGATCCATGGCTTGCGCATCTTGTCTCTCTAGCCGGCGTAGTGCCCGCTTGCCTGCCCGCCCGCTCGTTTAATCGGTCGGCTTAGGCATACGGAGTTAATTCCCAGTCTAAGATCGGACTGGATTGAGGGTTGTGGCAGCAGGAAGGGCAGCACGCAGAGGGGGACCCGGTCGATCCTCGGCTTGCACATCCCGCCCCTCTGGCCGACTGAGCTCCCGCACGCTCGTTTCGTGGGTTGACTTAGGCATACGGAGTTCATTCCTAGTCTAAGCATACGGAGTTAATTCCCAGTCTAAGATCAGATCGGACCGAGGGTTACGGCAGCACATGCTGGGCTCGGGCATGTGTTGGTGCCGCATTTTTCTTCGCCAGGTTACCATCACCGGAGCATCGTTGGAGAACCTAACCGGCGGCATTGGGGTTCCGGTGATCGTGGGGGCCGGGGCATGTGTGCACACATGATGTGCGATGGGTGCTGGTACATGGCCCTTATATTGGCCCCCTATCCCTCATCAAACCACGAGAACTCATACCCCCTTAAAGAGCATTTGAGATTTTACAGGTTTGCTGCCAGTAGCCATTAAAGTGTCCGAAATGGGGACACTTTTTTCAAATGGTCATAAAATCTTATACACATCGAGTTTTTAGCTGAATTTTTTTGTGCATGCCAAAAAATAATAAAAGGATCACGTCTATGTTTGAGATTTTACAGTTGGTTTAGGCATTTGAGATTTTACAGGTTTGCTACCAGTAGCCATTAAAGTGTCTGAAATGGGGACACTTTTTTCAAATGGTCACAAAATCTTATACACTTCGAGTTTTTAGCTGAATTTTTTTGTGCATGCCAAGAAAAATACAAGGATCATGTCTACCAAGTTTGGGGCCAAAAATCCTTCCGAAAAAATTTTAAAAAATTACAAACCTTAAAAAGTTTTGAAAATCGTGAAAAATAGAAAATAAGTCGTCTTGCCATGAAACTTCACGTGAAGGCTTAAGGGACCATTGTATGAACTTACAAACCATAAAAATGGCATTGGCATGCAGAAATATGAATATGTGCCTAAGCCCACCTACCACCCTATCTATCCACGGCTTGCGCATCCTGTCTCTCTGGTCGGCGTAGTGCCCACCCGCCTGCTCGTTTCATCAGTTTGCTTAGGCATACGGAGTCCATTCCCAGTGTAAGATCGGATCAAACTGAGGGTTGTGGCAGCAGGATCGACAACACGTAGAGGGGGACCCAGTCGAAACCCAGCCTGCGTATCCCGCCCCTCTGGCCGCCTGAGCGCCCGCACGATCGTTTCGTGGGTTGACTTCGGCATACGAAGTTCATTCCCAGTCTAAGCATACGGAGTTCATTCCCAGCCTAAGATCAGATTGGACTGAGGGTTACGACAGCACATGCTGGGCTCGGGCATGTACCGGTGCCGTATTTTTCTTAACCGGGGCACCATCGTCGAAGCATCGCCGGAGAACCTGATCGGTGGCATTGGGGTTCCGGCGATCGGGGGGGCCTGGGGGGGTGCGCACATGATGTGAAATGGGTGCTGGTACTTGGCCCTTATATTTGCATCCTATCCCTCATCAAACCTTGAGAACTCACACCCCCGTAAAGAGCATTTGAGATTTTACAGGTTTGCTGCCAATAGCCATTAAAGTGTCTAAAATGGGGACACTTTTTTCAAATGGTCACAAAATCTTGTACACTTCGAGTTTTTAGCTGAATTTTTTTGTGCACTCCAAAAAAAATACAAGGATCACGTCTACCAAAGTTTGGGGCCAAAACTCCTTCCGAAAAAATTTTAAAAACTCCCGAACCTCAAAAAGTTTCAAAAATTGTGAAAAATAGAAAACGAGTCGTCTAGCCATGAAACCTCACGTGAAGGCTTAAGGGACCATTGTATGAATTTACAAGCCATAAAAATGGCTTTGGCATGTAGAAATATGAAGATGTACCTAAACCCACCTACCACCCTATCGATCCACGGCTAGCGCATCCCGTCTCTCTGGCCGGCGTAGTGCCCGCCCGCCCGCCCGCTCTTTTCGTCGGTTGGCTTAGGCATACAGAGTTCATTCCAAGTCTAAGATCGGACCGGACCAAGGGTTATGGTAGTAGGATCAGCAGCACACAGAGGAGGACCTGGCCGATCCCCGTCTTGCGCATCCTGCCCATCTGGCCGACTGAGCGCCCGCACGCTCGTTTCGTGGGTTGACATAGGCATACGGTGTTCACTCCCAGTCTAAGCATACGGAGTTCATTGCCAATCTAAGATCAGATCAGACCGAGGGTTGTGGCAGCACATGCAGGGCTCGGGCATGTGCAGGTGCCACATTTTTCTTTGTAGGGGCACCATCGTCGGAGCATCGTCGGAGAACCTGGCCGACGGCATTGGGGTTCCAGCGATCGGGGGGCCGGGGGGGTGTGCGCACATGATGTGCGATGGGTGCTGGTACTTGGCCCTTATATTGGCCCCCTATGCCTCATCAAACCTCGACAACTCACACCCCCTTAAAGAGTATTTCAGATTTTACAGGTTTGCTGCCAATAGCCTTTAATGTGTCTGAAATGGGTATCGTTTTTTCAAATGGTCACAAAATCTTGTACACTTCGAAAAAAATACAAGGATCACGTCTACAAAGTTTGGGGCCAAAACTCCTTCCGAAAAAATTTTAAAAAAATCTCGAACCGCAAAAGGATTCAAAAATCGTGAAAAATAGAAAACGAGTCATCTTGCCATGAAACTTCACGTGAAGGCTTAAGGGACCATTGTATGAATTTACAAGCCATAAAAATGGCATTGGCATGCAGAAATATGAAGATGTGCCTAAACCCACCTATCACCTTATCGATTCACGACTTGCGCTTCCCGTCTCTCTGGCCAGCGTAGCACCTGCCCGCCCGCTCGCCCGCCCGCTCGTTTCGTCGATTGGCTTAGGCATACAGAGTTCATTCCCAGCCTAAGATCAGACCGGACCAAGGGTTGCAGCAGTAGGATCGGTAGCACACAGAGGGGGATCGACTGATCCCCGGCTTGCACATCCTGCCCCTCTGGGCGGCTGAGTGCCCGCACGCTCGTTTTGTGGGTTGACTTAGGCATACGGAGTTCATTCCCAGTCTAAGCATACAGAGTTCATTCCCAATCTGAGATCGAATAGGACCGAGGGTTGCGGTAGCACATGCCAGGCTCGGGCATGTGCTGGTGTCACATTTTTCTTCATCGGGGGACCATCGCCAGAGCATCACCGGAGAACCGGACCAGTTGCTTTAGGGTTCCGGCGATTGGGGGGGCCAGGGGGGTTGTGCGCACATGATGTGCGATGGGTGCTGGTACTTGGCCCTTATATTGGCCCCTATCCCTCATCAAACCTCGAGAACTCACACCCCCTTAAAGAGTATTTGAGATTTTACAGGTTTGTTGCCAGTAGCCATTAAAATGTATGAAATGCGGACACTTTTTTCAAATGGTCACAAAATCTTGTACACTTCGAGTTTTTAGCTGAATTTTTTTGTGCATGCCAACAAAAATAAAAGGATCACGTCTACCAAGTTTGGGGCCAAAACTCCCTCCAAAAAAATTTTAAAAAAATTTGGAAACGTAAAAGGTTTCAAAAATCGTAAAAAATAGAAAACGAGTCGTCTTGCCATGAAACTTCACGTGAAGGCTTAAGGGTCCATTGTATGAATTTAAAAGCCATAAAAATGGCATTGGCACGTAGAAATATGAAGATGTGCCTAAACCCACCTACCACTCTATCGATCCACGGCTTGCGCATCCCGTCTCTCTGGCCGGCGTAGTGCCCGCCCGCCCGCCCGCTCGTTTCGTCGATTGGCTCAGGCATACGGAGTTCATTCCCATTCTAAGATTCGACCGGACCGAGGGTTACAGCAGCAGGATCGGTAGCACGCAGATGGGGACCCGACCGATCCCCAGCTTGCGCATCCCGCCCCTCAGGCCGGCTGAGTGCCCGCACGCTCGTTTCGTGGGTTGACTTAAGCATACGGAGTTTATTCCCAGTCTAAGTATATGGAGTTCATTCGCAGTCTAAGCATACGGAGTTCATTCCTAGTCTAAGATCGGATCGGACTAAGGGTTGCAACAGCACATGCTAGCTCGGGCATGTGCTGGTGTCGCATTTTTCTTCACCGGGGCACCACGCCAGAGCATCACTGGAGAACCTGACAGGAGGCATTAGGGTTCCGGTGATCGGGGGGGCCGTGGGGTGTGCACACATGATGTGCGATGGGTGCTGGTACTTGGCCCTTATATTGGCCCCCTATCCCTCATCAAACCTCGAGAACTCACACCCCCTTAAAGAGCATTTCAGATTTTACAGGTTTGCTGTCAGTAGCCATTAAAGTGTCTGGAATGGGGACACTTTTTTCAAATGGTCACAAAATGTTGTACACTTCGAATTTTTAGCTGAATTTCTTTGTGCATATCAAAAAAAATACAAGGATCACGTCTACCAAGTTTGGGGCCAAAACTCCTTCCGAAAAAATTTAAAAAAATCCCAAACCATAAAAAGTTTTGAAAATCGTGAAAAATAGAAAACGAGTCGTCTTGACATGAAACTTCACGTGAAGGCTTAAGGGACCATTGTATGAATTTACAAGCCATAAAAATGGCATTGGCATGCAGAAATATGAAGATGTGCCTAAACCCACCTACCACCTTATCGATCCACGGCTTACGCATCCCGTCTCTCTGGCCAGCGTGGCGCCCACCCGCCCACCCGCTCGTTTCATCGGTTGGCTTAGGCATACGGAGTTCATTCCCAGTCTAAGATCAGACTGGACCAAGGGTTGCGGTAGTAGGATCGGTAGCACACAGAAGGGGACTGACCGATCCCCGGGTTGCGCATCCCGCCCCTCTGGCCAACTGAGCGCCCGCACACTCCTTTCGTGGGTTGACTTAGGCATACGGAGTTCATTCCCAGTCTAAGCATACGGAGTTCATTCCCAGTCTAAGATCAGACCGGGCTGAGGGTTGGGGAAGCACATGCTGGGCTCGGGCATGTGCTGGTGCCTTATTTTTCTTAGTCGTGGCACTATCACTGCAGCATCACCGGAGAACCTGACCGGTGGCATTGGGGTTCTGACGATCGGAGGGGCCGGGGGGTGTGCGCACATGATGTGCGATGGGTGCTAGTACTCGGCCCTTATATTGGCCCCCTGTCCCTCATCAAACCTCGGGAACTCACACCCCTTTAAAGAGCAATTGAGATTTTATAGGTTTGCTGCAAGTAGCCATTAAAGTGTCTGAAATGAGGACACTTTTTTCAAATGATCACAAAATGTTGTACACTTCGACTTTTTATCTGAATTCTTTTGCGCATGCCAACAAAAATACAAGGATCATGTCTACCAAGTTTGGGGCCAGAACTCTTTCCAAAAAAGTTTAAAAAATCTCGAACCGCAAAAAGTTTCAAAAATCATGAAAAATAAAAAATGAGTCATCCTGCCATGAAACTTCACGTGAAGGCTTAAAGGACCATTGTATGATTTTACATTGCATAAAAATGGCATTGGGATGCAGAAATATGAAGACGTGCCTAAACCCACCTACCACCCTATCGATACACGGCTTGTGCATCCCGTTTCTCTAGTCGATGTAGTGCCCGGCTGCTCATTTTTTCGGTTGGCTTAGGCATACAAAGTTCATTCCCAGTCTAAGATCAGATCGGACCGAGGGTTGCAATAGCAGGATCGGCAGCACGCAGAAGGGGACCTGGCCGATCCCCAGCTTGTGCATCCTGCCCCTCTGGCCTGCTAAGCGCCCGCTTGCTCCTTTCATGGGTTGACTTAGGCATACGGAGTTCATTCCCAGTCTGAGCATACGGAGTTCTTTCCCAGTCTAAGATCGGACCCGACCGAGGGTTGGGGCAGCACATACTAGGCTCGGGCATGTGCTGGTGCCTCATTTTTCTTCGCCGTGGCACTATCATCGGAGCATCACCGGAGAACCTGACCAGCGGTCTTGGGGTTCCAGCGATCGGAGGGGTCGGGGGGGGTGTGCGCACATGATGTGCGAATGGGTGCTGGTACTTGGCCTTTATATTGGCCCCCTATGCCTCATCAAACCTCGAGAACTCACACACCTTTAAAGAGCATTTGAGAATTGACAGGTTTGCTGCCAGTAGCCATTAAAGTGTCTGAAATTGGGACACTTTTTTCAAATGGTCACAAAATCTTGTACACTTTGAGTTTTTGTCTGAATTTTTTTGTGCATGCCAACAAAAATACAAGGATCACGTCTACCAAGTTTGGGGCCAGAACTCCTTCCAAAAAAGTTTAAAAAATCCCAAACCGTAAAAAGTTTCGAAAATCGTGAAAAATAGAAAATGACTCATCTTGCCATGAAACTTCACGTGAAGGCTTAAGGGACCATTGTATGATTTTACATGCCATAAAAATGGCATTGGCATGCAGAAATATGAAGATGTGCCTAAACCCACCTACCACCCTATTGATACATGGCTTGTGCATCCCATCTCTCTGGCCGGCGTAGTGCCCGCCCACCCGCTTGCCCACTCGTTTCGTCGATTGGCTTAGGCATACGGAGTTCATTCCCAGTCTAAGATCGGACCGGACTGAGGGTTACGGCAGTAGGATCGGTAGCACGCAACGGGGGACCCGGTCGATCCTTGGCGTGCACATCCTGCCCCTCTGGCCGACTGAGTGCCCACACGCTCGTTTTGTGGGTTGACTTAGGCATACGGAGTTCATTCCCAGTCTGAGCATACGGAGTTCATTCCCAGTCGAAGATCGAACCGGACCGAAGGTTGCAGCAGTAGATGCTGGGCTCGAGCATGTGCTGGTTCCGCATTTTTCTTCGTCGGGGCACCATCGTCGGAGCATCGCCGGAGAACCTGACCGGCGGTATTGGGGTACCAGCGGCATTGGGGTTCCGACGATCGGGGGGCCGAGGGGGTTGTGCGCACATGATGTGCGATGGGTGCTGGTACTTGGCCCTTATATTGGCCCCCTATCGCTCATCAAACCTAGATAACTCACACCCGCTTAAAGAGCATGTGAGATTTTATAGGTTTGCTACCAGTGGCCATTATAGTGTCTAAAATGGGGACACTTTTTTCAAATGGTTACAAAATCTTGTACATTTCGAGTTTTTACCTGAATTTTTTTGTGCATGCCAACAAAAATACAAAGATGACGTCTACCAGGTTTGGGGCCAAAAATCCTTCCGAAAAAATTTTCAAAAATCACAAATCCTAAAAATTTTCAAAAATCGTGAAAAATAGAAAACGAGTCGTCTTGCCACAAAACCTCACGTGAAGGCTTAAGGGACCATTGTATGAATTTACAAGCCATAAAAATGGCATTGGCATGCAAAAATATGAAGATGTGCCTAAACCCACCTACCACCTATCGATCCACGGCTTGCGCATCCCGTCTCTCTGGCCGGTGTAGTGCCCGCCCGCTCACTCGTTTCATCAGTTGGCTCAGGCATACGGAGCTCATTCCGAGTCTAAGATCAGACCAAATTGAGGGTTGCAATAGCAGGATGGGCAGCACGTAGAGGGGGACACGACTGATCCCCGGCTTACGCATCCTAACCCTCTGGCCGGTTGAGCGCCCGCACGCTCGTTTCGTGGGTTGACTTAGGCATACGGAGTTCATTCCCAGTCTAAGCCTACGGAGTTCATTCTCAGTCTAAGATCGGACTGGACCGAGGGTTACGGCAGCACATTCTGGGCTCGGGCATGTGCTGGTGCCGCATTTTTCTTCGCCGGGGCACCATCACCAGAGCATTGTCGGAGAACCTGACCGGCGGTATTGGGGTTCCGATGATCGGGGGGGTCGGGGGGTGTGCGCACATGATGTGCGATGTGTGCTGGTATTTGGCCCTTATATTGGCCCCCTATCCCTCATCAAACCTGAAGAACTCACACCCCCTTAAATAGCATTTGAGATTTTATAGGTTTGCTGCCAGTAGCCATTAAAGTGTCCGAAATGGGGACACTTTTTTCAAATTGTCACAAAATCTTGTACACTTCTAGTTTTTAGCTGAATTTTTTTGAGCATGCCAATAAAAATACAAGGATCACGTCTACCAAGTTTGGGGCCAAAACTCTTTCCGAAGAAAGTTTAAAAAATCTCAAACCGTAAAAAGTTTCCAAATTCCTAAAAAATAGAAAACGAGTCGTCTTGCCATGAAACTTCACGTGAAGGCTTAAGGGACCATTGTATGAATTTATAAGCCATAAAAATGGCATTGGCACATAGAAATATGAAGATGTGCCTAAACCCACCTACCACCCTATCGATCCATGGCTTTCGCATCCCGTCTCTCTAGACGACGTAGTGCCCACTCGCCCGCCCGCCCGCTCGTTTCGTCGGTTGGCTTAGGCATACGGAGTTCATTCCCAAACTAAGATTGAACCAGATTGAGTGTTGCGGTAGTAGGATTGGCAGCAGGCAAAGGGGGACCCTACCGATCCCCGGCTTACGCATCCCTCCCCTCTCACCGGCTGAGCGCCCGCACGCTTGTTTCATGGGTTGACTTAGGCGTACGGAGTTCATTCCTAGTCTAACCATACGGAGTTCATTCCCAGTCTAAGATCGGACCAGACCGAGGGTTGCAACAGCACATGCTAGGCTTGGGCATGTGCTCGTGCAACATTTTTCCTCACCGGGGCACCATCGCCGGTGCCTCGTCGAAGAACCTGACTGGCGGCATTTAGGTTCTGGTGATCGGGGGGGCCGAGGGGGGGTGTGCGCACATGATGTGCGATGGGTGCTGGTACTTGGCCCTTATATTGGCCCCCTATCCCTCATCAAACCTCAAGAACTCACACCCCCTTAAAGAGCATTTGAGATTTTACTGGTTTGCTGCCAGTAGCCATTAAAGTGTTTGTAATGGGGACACTTTTTTCAAATGGTCACAAAATCTTGTACACTTCAAGTTTTTAGCTGAATTGTTTTCTGCAGGCCAAAAAAAATACAAGTATCACATCTACCAAGTTTGGGGCCAAAACTCCTTCCGAAAAAATTTAAAAAAATCTCGAACCACAAAAAGTTTCAAAAATCCTAAAAAATAGAAAGCGAGTCGTCTTGCCATGAAACTTCACGTGAAGGCTTAAGGGACCATTGTATGAATTTACAAGCCAAAAAAATGGAATTGGCATGTAGAAATATGAAGATGTGCCTAAACCCACCTACCACCCTATCGATCCACGGCTTGCGCATCCCGTCTCTTTGGCCGGCGTAGTGCCCGCCCGCCCGCCCGCCCGCTTGTTTCGTCGGTTGGCTTAGGCATACGGAGTTCATTGCCAGTCTAAGATCAGACTGGACCAAGGGTTGTGGTAGCAGGATCAGCAGCACACAGAGGGGGACCTGGTCGATCCCCAGCTTGCGCATCTCGCCCCTCTGGCCAGCTGAGCGCCAAACGCTCGTTTCGTGGGTTGACTTAGGCATACGTAGTTCATTCCTAGTCTAAGCATATGGAGTTCATTCTCAGTCAAAGATCGGATCAGACCGAGGGTTGCGGTAGCACATGCTGGGCTTGGGCATGTGCTGGTGCCGCATTTTTCTTCATCGGGGCACCATCGTCGGAGCATTGCCGGACAACCTGACTGGCGGCATTGGGGTTCCGGCGATCAAGGGGGCTGGGGGTGTGCGCACAGGATGTGCGATGGGTGCTGGTACTTGGCCCTTATACTGGCCCCCTATCCCTCATTAAACCTCGAGAACTCACACCCCCTTAAAGAGCATTCGAGATTTTACAGGTTTGCTACCAGTAGCCATTAAAGTGTCTGAAATGGGGACACTTTTTTCAATGGGTCACAAAATCTTGTACACTTCGAGTTTTTGGCTGAATTTTATTGTGCATGCCAAAAAAAATACAAGGATCACATCTACCAAGTTTGGGACCAAAACTCCTTCCGAAAAAATTTTAAAAAGTCTCGAACCATAGAAAGTTTTGAAAATCGTGAAAAATAGAAAACGAGTCGTCTTGCCTTGAAACTTCACGTGAAGGCTTAAGGGACCGTTGTATAAATTTACAAGCAGTAAAAATGGCATTGGGACGTAGAAATATGAAGATGTGCCTAAACCCACCTACCACCCTATCGATCCCCGGCTTGCGCATCCCGCTTCTCTGGCCTGCTGAGCGCTCGTACGCTCGTTTCATGGGTTGACTTAGGCATACGGAGTTCATTCCCAGTCTAAGATCAGACCGGACCAAAGGTTGCGGCTGCACATGCTGGGCTCGGGCAAGTACTGGTGTCATATTTTTCTTCATCAGGGCACCATCGTCAGACCAGACCGAGAGTTGTGGCAGCACATGCTGGGCTCGGGCATGTGCTGGTGCCGCATTTTTCTTCGCTGGGGCTCCATCGTCGGAGCAACGCTGGAGAACCTGACCGGCAGCATTGGGGTTTCGATGATCGGGGGGCTAGGGGGTGTGCGCACATGATGTGTGATGGGTGCTCATACTTGGCCCTTATATTGGCCCCCTATCCCTTATCAAACCTCGAGAACTCACCCCCCTTTAAAGAGCATTTGAGATTTTACAGGTTTGCTGCCAGTAGCCATTAAAGTGTTTGAAATGGGGACATTTTTTTCAAATGTACACAAAATCTTGTACACTTCGAGTTTTTAGCTGAATTTTTTTGTGCAAGCCAACAAAAATGCAAGGATCACGTCTACCAAGTTTGGGGCTAAAACTCCTTCCAAAAAAATTTAAAAAAAATCCTGAATCGTAAAAAGTTTCAAAAATCGTGAAAAATAGAAAACGAGTCGTCTTGCCATGAAATTTCACATGAAGGCTTAAGGGACCATTGCATGAATTTACGAGCCATAAAAATGGCATTGGCACATAGAAATATGAAGATGTGACTAAACCCACCTACCACCCTATCGATCCACGGCTTATGCATACCATCTTTCTGGCCGGTGTAGTGCCCGCCCGCCCGCCCGCCCACTCGTTTTGTCGGTGAGCGTAGGCATACAGAGTTCATTCCAGTCTAAGATCAGACCAGACCGAGGTTTACGGCAGCAGGATTGGCAGCACGTAAAGGGGGACCCGACCAATCCTCGGCTTGTGCATCTTGCCCCTCTAGCCGATTGAGCGCCCGTACGCTCGTTTCATGGGTTAAGTTAGGCATACGGAGTTGATTCCCAGTCTAAGCATACGGAGTTCATTCCCAGTCTAAGGTCAGACCGGACCGAGGGTTGTGGTAGCACATGCTGGGCTCAAGCATGTGCTGGTGCCGCATTTTTCTTCGTCGAGGCACCATCGTCGGAGCATCATCGGAGAACCTGATCGGCGACATTGGGGTTCCGACGATCGGGGGGGCTGGGGGGTGTGCGCACATGATGTGCGATGGGTGCTGGTACTTGGCCCTTATATTGGCCCCCTACATCTCATCAAACTTTGAGAACTCACACCCCCTTAAAGAGCATTTGAGATTTTATAGGTTTGCTGCCAGTAGCCATTAAAGTGTTTGAAATGGGGATACTCTTTTCAAATGGTCACAAAATCTTATACACTTCGAGTTTTTGGCTAAATTTTTTTGTGCATGCCAACAAAAATACAAGCATCACGTCTACCAAGTTTGATGCCAAAACTCTTTCCAAAAAAACTTAAAAAAATCTTGAACCGCAAAAAGTTTTGAAAATCGTGAAAAATAGAAAATGAGTCATCTTGCCATGAAACTTCACATGAAGGCTTAAGGGACCATTGTATGAATTTACAAGCCATAAAAATGGCATTGGCACACAAAAATATGAAGATGTGCCTAAACCCACCTACCACCCTATCGATCCACGGCTTGCGCATCTCGTCTCTCTGGCCGGTGTAGTGCCTGCCCACCCGCTCATTTCGTCGGTTGGCTTAGGCATACGGAGTTCCGTCCTAGTCTAAGATCGGATCAGACCAAGGGTTGCGGCAGCAAGATTGACAGCATGGAGAGGGGGACCTGATCGATCCCCGACTTGCGCATTGTGCCCCTCTGGCCGGCTGAGCTCCCGCACGCTCGTTTCATGGGTTGACTTAGGCATACGGAGTTGATTCCAAGTCTAAGCATACAGAGTTCATTCCTAGTCTAAGATCGATCGGACCGAGGGTTGCGGCAGCAGATGCTGCGCTTGGGCATGTGCTGCGCTTGGGCATGTGCTGGTGCTGCATTTTTCTTTGTCGGGGCACCATCGTCGGAGCATCGTCGAAGAACCTGACCGACGGCATTAGGGTTCCGGCGATCGGGGGGGCCGGGGGGGTGTGCGCACGTGATGTGCAATGGGTGCTGGTACTTGGGGCTTATATTGGGCCCCTATCCCTCATCAAACCTCGAGAACTCACACCCCCTTAAAGAGCATTTGAGATTTTATAGGTTTGCTGCCATTAGCCATTAAAGAGTCTGAAATGGGCACACTTTTTTCAAATGGTCACAAAATCTTGTACACTTTGAGTTTTTAGCTGAATTTTTTATGCATGCCAACAAAATTACAAGGATCACGTCTACCAAGTTTGGGGCCAAAACTCCTTCTGAAAAAATTTTAAAAAATCCCGAACCCCAAAAAGTTTCAAAAATCGTACAAAATAAAAAATGAGTCGTCTTGCCATGAAACTGCACGTGAAGGCTTAAGGGACCATTGTATGAATTTACGAGCCATAAAAATGGCATTGACATGCAGAAATATGAAGATGTGCCTAAACCCACCTACCACCTTATCGATCCACGGCTTGCGCATCCTGTCTCTCTGGCCGGTGTAGCGCCCGCCCGCCCGCCCGTCCGCTGGTTTCGTCGGTTGGGTTAGGCATACAGAGTTCATTCCAGCCTACGATCAGACCAGACCGAGGGTTGCGGCAGTAGGATCGGGAGCACGCAGAGGGGCACCCTGTCGATCCTCGGCTTTCGCATCCCGCCCCTCTGGCCGACTGAGCGCCCACACGCTCGTTTCGTGAGTTAACTTAGGCATACGGAGTTCATTCCCAGTCTAAGCATATGGAGTTCATTCCCAGTTGAAGATCGGATCGGACCGAGGGTTACGGTAGCACAAGCTGGGCTTGGGCATGTGCTGGTGCCATATTTTTCTTCACCGGGGCACCATCACCGGAGCATCGCCGGAGAACCTGACCGACGACATTGGGGTTCCGATGATCAGGAGGGCCGAGTGGGTGTGCGCCCATGATGTGTGATGGGTGCTGGTACTTGGCCCTTATATTGGGCTCTTATCCCTCATCAAACCTCAAGAACTTACACCCCCTTCAAGAGCATTTGAGATTTTACAGGTTTTTTGCAACTAGCCATTAAAGTGTCTAAAATGGGGACACTTTTTTCAAATGGTCACATAATCTTGTACACTTCGAGTTTTTAGCTGATTTTTTTTTACATGCCAAAAAAAATAAAAGGATCACATCTACCAAGTTTGGCGCCAAACTCCATCTGAAAAAATTTTAAAAAATCCTGAACTGCAAAATGTTTCAAAAATCATGAAAAATAGAAAACGAGTAATCTTGCCATGAAACTTCACGTGAACGCTTAAGGGACCATTGTACGAATTTACAACCCATAAAAATGGCGTTGGCACGTAGAAATATGAAGATGTGCCTAAACCCACCTACCACCCTATCGATCCACGCCTTGTGCATCCCGTCTCTCTGGCCGACGTAGTGCCCGCCCGCCCGCCCCCCCGCTCATTTCGTCGGTTGGCTTAGGCATACGGAGTTCATTCCCAGTCAAGATCAGACTGGATAGAGGGTTCTAGCAGCAAGATCGGCAGCACGCAGAGGGGGACCCGACCGATCCCCGTCCTGCGCATCCCGCCCCTCAGGCCGGCTGAGCGCCCACACGCATGTTTCATGGGTTGACTTAGGCATACGGAGTTCATTCCCAGTCTAAGTATACTGAGTTCTTTCCCAATCTATGATCAGATCGGATCGAGGGTTACGACAGCACATGCTGGGCTCGGGCATGTGCTAGTGCCGTATTTTTCTTCATCGAAGCATCGCGTGCCCGCCCGCCCGCTCATTTCGTCGGTTGGCTTAGGCATACGGAGTTCATTCCCAGTCTAAGATCGGATCAGACCGAGGGTTAGGGTAACACATGCTGGGCTTGGGCATGTGCTGGTGCCACATTTTCTTCGTCGGGGCACCATCGTCGGTGCATCGCCAGAGAACTTGACCAGCGGCATTGGGGTTCCGGCAATCGAGGGGCTGGGGTGGTGTGCGCACATGATATGCGATGGGTGCCGGTACTTGGCCCTTATATTGGCAAGCTATCCCTCATCAAACCTCGAGAACTCATACCCCTTTAAAGAGCATTTGAGATTTTACAGGTTTGCTGCCAGTAGCTATTAAAGCGTCTAAAAAGGGGACACTTTTTTCAAATGGTCACAAAATCTTGTACACTTCGAGTTTTTAGCTGAAATTTTTTTTGCATGCCAATAAAAATACAAGGATCATGTCTACCAAGTTTGGGGCCAAAACCCCTTCCCAAAAAATTTGAAAAAATCCAGAACCGCAAAAAGTTTCAAAAATCATGAAAAATAGAAAATGAGTCATCTTGCCATGAAACTTCACACGAAGGCTTAAGGGACCATTGTATCAATTTACAAGCCATAAAAATGGTATTGGCACACAGAAATATAAAGATGTGCCAAAACCCACCTACCACCCTATCGATCCACGGCTTACGCATCCCGTCTCTCTGGCCGACGTAGTTCCCGCCTGCCCGCTCGTTTCGTCGGTTGGCTTAAGCATACGGAGTTCATTCCCAGTCTATGATCGGACCAGATCGAGGGTTGCGACAGCAGGATCGGCAGCACGTAGAGAGGGACCCGATCGATCCCCAGCTTGCGCATCTCGCCCCTCTGGCCGGCTGAGCGCCCGCACGTTCGTTTCGTGGGATGACTTAGGCATACGGAGTTCATTCCCAGTCTAAGCATATGGAGTTCATTCCCAGTCCATGATCGGACCAGTCCGAGGGTTTTGCCAGCACATGCTGGGCTCGAACATGTGCTGGTGTCACATTTTTCTTCACCGAGGCACCATCACCGGAGAACCTGATCGGTGGCATTGGGGTTTCGACGATCAGGGGGGCCAAGGGGGTGTTCGCAAATGATGTGCGATGGCTGCTGGTACTTGGCCCTTATATTGGTCCCCTATCCCTCATCAAACCTCGAGAACACACACCCTCTTAAAGAGCATTTGAGATTTTGCAAGTTTGTTGCTAGTAGCCATTAAAGTGTCTGAAATGGGGACACTTTTTTGAAATGGTCACAAAATCTTGTACACTTCAAGTTTTTAGCTTTTTTTTTTTTGCATGCCAACAAAAATACATCAATCACGTCTAATAAGTTTGGGGCCAAAACTCCTCCCAAAAAAATTTTAAAAAATGTTGAACCGCAAAAAGTTTTCGAAATCGTGAAAAATAGAAAATGAGTCCTCTTGCCATGAAACTTCACGTAAAGGCTTAAGGGACAATTGTATGAATTTACAAGCCATAAAAATGGCATTGGCACACAAAAATATGAAGATGTACCTAAACCCACCTACCACCCTAACGATCCACGGCTTGCGCATCCCATCTCTTTGGCCAACGTAGTGCCCACCCACCCGCCCGCCCGCTCGGTCGCTCGTTTCGTCAGTTGGCTTAGGCATACGGAGTTCATTCCCAGTCTAAGATCAGACCAGACCGAGGGTTACGGTAGCACATGCTGGGCTCGGGCATGTGCTAGTGCCGTATTTTTCTTCGTTGGGGCACCATCGCCGGAGCATCGCCAGAGAACCTGACCGGCGGCATTGGGGTTCTGGCGATCGGGGGGGCTGGGGGCGTGTGCGCACATGATGTGCGATGGGTGCCAGTACTTGGCCCTGATATTGGCAAGCTATCCCTCATCAAACCTCGAGAACTCACACCCCCTTAAAGAGCATTTGAGATTTTACAGGTTTTCTGCCAGTAGCTACTAAAGTGTCTGAAAAGGGGACACTTTTTTCAAATGGTCACAAAATCTTGTACACTTCCAGTTTTTAGCTGAATTTTTTTTTGCATGCCCATAAAAATACAAGGATCACACCTACCAAGTTTGGGGCAAAAACCCCTTCCCAAAAAATTTTAAAAAATCCCAAACCGCAGAAAGTTTAAAAAATCATGAAAAATAGAAAACGAGTCGTCTTGCCATGAAACTTCACGTGAAGGCTTAAGGGACCATTGTATGAATTTACAAGACATAAAAATGGCATTGGCACACAAAAATATGAAGGTGTGCCTAAACCCACCTACCACCCTATCGATCCACGGCTTGCGGATCCCGTCTCTCTGGCCGACATAGTGCTCGCCCGCCTACTCATTTCGTCGGTTGGCTTAGGCATACGAAATTCACTCCCAGTCTAAGATCGGACCGGACCAAGGGTTGTGGTAGCAGGATCTGCAGCACGTAGAGGGGGACCCGACTGATCCCCATCTTGCTCATCCCGCCCCTCTGGCCGGCCGAACGCCGCACGTTCGTTTCATTGGTTGACTTAGGCATACGGAGTTCATTCCCTGTCTAAGCAAACGGAGTTCATTCCTTGTCTAAGATCAGACCGGACCGAGCATTGCGACAGCACATGCTGGGTTCCGACATGTGCTGGTGCCATATTTTTCTTCCCCGGGGCACCATCATTGGAGCATCGTCGGAGAACCTAACCGACGGCATTAGGGTTTCGGTGATCGGGGGGGCCGGGGGGTGCACACATGATGTACGATGGGTGTCGATACTTGGCCCTTATATTGGGCCCCTATCCCTCATCAAACCTTGAGAACTCACACCCCTTAAAGAGCATTTGAGATTTTAAAGGTTTACTGCCAGTAGCCATTAAAGTGTCTGAAATGGGGACACTTTTTTCAAACGGTCACAAAATCTTGTACACTTCGAGTTTTTAGCTGATTTGTTTTATGCATGCTGACAAAAATAAAAGGATCACGTCTACCAAGTTTGGGGCCAAAACTCCTTCCAAAAAAATTTTAAAAAATCTCGAACCGTAAAAAGTTTCAAATATCGTGAAAAATAGAAAACGAGTCGTCTTGCCATGAAACTTCACGTGAAGGCTTAGGTGACCAATGTATGAATTTACAAGCCATAAAAATGGCATTGGCATGCAGAAATATGAAGATGTGCCTAAACCCACCTACCACCCTATCGATCCACGGCTTGTGCATCCCATCTCTCTAGTCGGCGTAGTGCCCGCCCGTCGGCCCGCCCGCTCGTTTCGTCGGTTGGCTTGGGCATACGGAGTTCATTCCCAGTCTAAGATCAGATCAGACCGAGGGTTGTGGCAGCACATGTTGGGCTCGGGCATGTGCTGGTGTCACTTTTTTCTTCGTCGGGGAACCATCGTCGGAGCATCGCCGGAGAACCTGACCGGCGGCATTGGGGTTCCGACGGTCGGGGGGGCCGGGGGTGTGCGCGCACAGGATGTGCGATGGGTGTTGGTACTTGGCCCTTAGATTGGCCCCCTATCCCTCATCAAACCTCGAGAACTCACACCCCCTTAAAGAGCATTTGAGATTTTACAGGTTTGCTGCCAATAGTCATTAAAGTGTTTGAAATGGGGACACTTTTTTCAAATGGTCACAAAATCTTGTACACTTCGAGTTTTTAGCTGAATGTTTTTGTGCATGCCAAAAAAATACAAGGATCATGTCTACCAAGTTTGGGGCCAAAAATCCTTCCGAAACAATTTTAAAAAATCCTGAACGGCAAAAAGCTTCAAAAATCGTGAAAAATAAAAAATGAGTCGTCTTGCCATGAAACTTCACGTGAAGGCTTAGGGGACCATTGTATGAATCTACAAGCCATAAAAATGGCATTGGCATGCAGAAATATGAAGATGTGCCTAAACCCACCTACCACCATATCGATCCACGGCTTGCGCATCCCATCTCTCTGGCCGGCGTAATGCCCGCCCACCCGCTCGTTTTGTCGGTTGGCTTGGGCGTGCGGAGTTCATTCCCAGTCTAAGATCAGACTGGAGTGAGGGTTGCGGCAGCACATGCTGGGCTCGGGCATGTGCTGCTGCCGTATTTTTTTTCACCGGGGCACCATCGCCGGAGCATCACCGACGCATCACCGGAGAACCTGACCGATGGCATTGGGGTTCCGACGATCGGGAGAGCTAGGGGGTGTGCGAACATGATGTGCGATGGGTGCTGGTACTTGGCCCTTATATTGGTCCCCTAACCCTCATCAAACCTCGAGAACTGACACCCCCTTAAAGAGCATTTGAGATTTTACAGGTTTGCTGCCAGTTGCCATTAAAGTGTCTGAAATGGGGACACTTTTTTCAAATGGTCACAAAATCTTGTACACTTCGAGTTTTTCACTGAATGTTTTTGTGCATGCCAACAAAAAAACAAGGATCACGTCTACCAAGTTTGGGGCCAAAACTCCTTCCGAAAAATTTTAAAAAATCTCGAATCACAAAAAGTTTCAAAAATCATGGAAAATAGAAAATGAGTTGTCTTGCCATGAAACTTCACGTGAAGGCTTAAGGGACCATTGTATGAATTTACAAGCCATAAAAATGGCATTGGCATGCAGAAATATGAAGATGTGCCTAAACCCACCTACCACCCTATCGATCCACGGCTTGCGCTTCCCGTCTCTCTGGCCGACGTAGCGCCCGCCCTCCCGCCCTATCGCTCGTTTCGTCGGTTGGCTTAGGCATACGGAGTTCATTCCCAGTCTAAGATTAGACTGAATCGAGGCTTGTGGTAGCAGGATCAGCAGCACGCAGAGGGGGACCCGATCGATCCCCGACTTGCGAATCCTGCCCCTCTGGCCGACTGAGCGCCCGCACGCTCGTTTTGTGGGTTAACTTAGGCATACGGAGTTCATTCCCAGTCTAAGCATATGGAGTTCATTCCCAGTCTACGATCAGACCAGACCGAGGGTTGCGGCAGCACATGCTACGCTCGGGCATGTGTTGGTGCTGCATTTTTCTTTGTCGGGGCACCATCGCCGAAGCATCATCGGAGAACCTGATCGACGGCATTGGGGTTCCGACGATCAGGGGGGCCGGGGGGGTGTGCGCACATAATGTGTGATAAGTGCTGGTACTTGGCCACTATATTAGCCCGCTATCCCTCATCAAACCTCGAGAACTCACACCCCCTTAAAGAGGATTTGAGATTTCACAGGTTTGCTGCCAGTAGCCATTAAAGTGTCTGAAATGGGGACACTTTTTCAAATGGTCAAAAAATCTTGTACACTTCAAGTTTTTAGCTGAAGTTTTTTGTGCAAGCCAACAAAAATACAATGATCATGTCTACCAAGTTTGGGGCCAAAACTCTTTCCGAAAGAATTTTAAAAAATCCCGAACCTTATAAAGTTTCAAAAATCATGAAAAATAGAAAACAAGTCGTCTTGCCATGAAACTTCACGTGAAGGCTTAAGGGGCCATTGTATGAATTTACAAGCCATAAAAATGGCATTGGCACTTAGAAATATGAAGATGTGCCTAAACCCACCTACCACCCTATCGATGGATGGCTTGCACATCCCGTTTCTCTGGCCGGCGTAGTGCCCGCCCGCTCGCGCGCTCGTTTCGTTGGTTGGCTTAGGCATAAGGAGTTCATTCCCAGTCTAAGATTGGACCAGACCGAGGGTTGTGGCAGCACATGCAGGGCTCGACCATGTGCTGGTGCCGCATTTTTCTTCACCGGGGCACCATCACCGGAGAACCTGACCGACGGCATTAGGGTTCCAGCGATCGGGGGGGCCGGGGGGGTGTACGCACATGATGTGCCATGGGCGCTGGTACTTGGCCCTTATATTGGCCCCTATCCCTCATCAAACCTCGAGAAGTCACACCCCCTTAAAGAGCATTTGAGATTTTACAGGTTTGCTGCCAGTAGCAATTAAAGTGTCTAAAATGGGGACACTTTTTTCAAATGGTCATAAAATCTTGTACACTACGAGTTTTTAGCTGAATTTTTTTGTGCATGCCAACAAAAATACAAGGATCACGTCTACCAAGTTTGTGACCAAAAATCCTTCCAAAAAAATTTTAAAAAATCCTGAACCGTAAAAGTTTCAAAAATCATGAAAAATAGAAAACGAGTCGTCTTGCCATGAAACTTCACGTGAAGGCTTAAGGGACCAGTGTATGAATTCACAAGCCATAAAAATGGCATTGGCATGCAAAAATATGAAGATGTGCCTAAACCCACCAACTACCCTATCGATAGACAGCTTGTGCATCCTGTCTCTCTAGCCGACGTTGTGCCCGCCCGCTCGCCCGCACGCTCATTTCTTCGGTTGGCCTAGGCATACGGAGTTCATTCCCAGTCTAAGATTGGACCGGACCAAAGGTTGCGGTAGCAGGATCAGCAGCACGTAGAGGGGGACCCGATCGATCCACGACTTGCGCATTCCGCCCCTCTGGCCGGTTGAGCGCCCGCACGCTCGTTTTGTGGGTTGACTTAGGCATATGGAGTTCATTCCCAGTCTAAGCATACGGAGTTCATTCCTAGTTAAGATCGGACCGGACCCAGGGTTGCGGCAACACATGCTGGGCTCGGGCATGTGCTGGTGCCGCATTTTTCTTCGTCGGGGCACAATCGCCTGAGCATCGCCGGAAAACCTGACCGGCGGTATTGGGGTTTCGGCGATCGGGGGGGTCGGGGGGTATGTGCACATAGGTGCGATGGGTTCTGGTACTTGGCCCTTATATTGGCCCCCTATCCCTCATCAAACCTTGGGAACTCACACCCCCTTAAAGGGCATTTGAGATTTTACAAGTTTGCTGCCAGTAGCCATTAAAGTGTCTAAAATGGGGACACTTTTTTCAAATGGTCACAAAATCTTGTACACTTCGAGTTTTTAGCTGAATTTTTTTGTGCATGCCAACAAAAATAAAAGGATCAGGTCTACCAAGTTTGGGCCAAAAAATCCTTCCGAAAAAATTCTAACAAATCCCGAACCGCAAAAAGTTTCAAAAATCTTGAAAAATAGAAAATGAGTCATCTTGCCATGAAACTTCATGTGAAGGCTTAAGGGACCATTGTATGAATTTAGAAGCCATAAAAATGGCATTGTCATGCAGAAATATGAAGATGTGCCTAAACCCACCTACCACCCTATCGATCCACGGCTTGCGCATCCCGTCTCTCTGGCCGGCGTAGTGCCCACCCGCCTACTCGTTTCATCGGTTGGCTTAGGCATACGGAGTACATTCCCAGTCTAATATCAGAATGGACTGAGGGTTGTGGCAATAGTATCGGCAACACGCAGAGGGGGACCCCACCAATCTCCGGCTTGCGCAACCCGCCCCTCTGGCCGGCTGAGCGCCCGCACGCTCGTTTCGTGGGTTAACTTAGGCATACGGAGTTCATTCCCAGTCTAAGCAAACGGAGTTCATTCCCAGACCCAGGGTTGCGGCAGCACATGCTGGGCTCGGGCATGTGCTGGTCCCACATTTTTCTTCGTCGGGGCACAATCGCCTGAGCATCACCGAAGAACCTGACCGGCGGTATTGGGGTTCCGGCGATCGGGGGGTTCGGGGGGGTATGCGCACATAGGTGTCATGTGTTCTAGTACTTGGCCCTTATATTGGCCCCCTATCCCTCATCAAACCTTGAGAACTCACACCCCCTTAAAAAGCATTTGAGATTTTACAGGTTTGCTGCTAGTAGCCATTAAAGTGTCTGAAATCGGGAAACTTTTTTCAAATGGTCATAAAATCTCGTACACTTTGAGTTTTTAGCTGAATTTTTTTGTGCACGCCAACAAAAATAAAATGATTAGGTCTACCAAGTTTGGGGCAAGAACTCCTTCCGAAAAAATTTTAAAAAATCCCGAAACACAAAAAGTTTCAAAAATCGTGAAAAATAGAAAATGAGTCATCTCGCCAAGAAACTTCATGTGAAGGCTTAAGGGACCATTGTATGAATTTAGAAGCCATAAAAATGGCATTGTCATGTAGAAATATAAAGATGTGCCTAAACCCACCTACCACCCTATCGATCCACGACTTGCGCATCCCGTCTCTCTGGCCGGCGTAGTGCCCGCCCGCCCGTTCGTTTCGTCGGTTGGCTTAGGCATAAGGAGTACATTCCCAGTCTAATATCAGAATGGACTGAGGGTTGTGGCAATAGGATCAGCAGCACGCAGAGGGGGACCCCACCGATCCCTGGCTTGCGCATCCCACCCCTCTAGCCGGCTGAGTGCCTGCACGCTCGTTTCGTGGGTTGACTTAGGCATACGGAGTTCATTCCTAGTCTAAGCATACGGAGTTCATTCCCAGTTAAGATTGGATTGGACCCAGGGTTACGGCAGCACATGCTGGGCTCGGGCATGTGCTGGTGCCGCATTTTTCTTCGTCGGGGCACAATCGCCTGAGCATCGTCGGAGAACCTGACCGGCGGTATTGGGGTTCCGGCGATCGGGGGGGTATGCGCACATAGGTGCGATGGGTTCTGGTACTTGGCCCTTATACTGGCCCCCTATCCCTCATCAAACCTTGAGAACTCACACCCCCTTAAAGGGCATTTGAGATTTTACAAGTTTGCTGCCAGTAGCCATTAAAGTGTCTAAAATAGGGATACTTTTTTCAAATGGTCACAAAATCTTGTACACTTCGAGTTTTTAGCTGAATTTTTTTGTGCATGCCAAAAAAAATACAAGGATCAGGTCTACCAAGTTTGGGGCAAAAACTCCTTCTGGAAAAATTTTAAAAAATCCCGAACCGCAAAAAGTTTCAAAAATCGTGAAAAATAGAAAATGAGTCACCTTGCCATGAAACTTCATGTGAAGGCTTAAGGGACCATTGTATGAATTTAGAAGCCAGAAAAATGGCATTTTCATGCAGAAATATGAAGATGTGCCTAAACCCACCTACCACCCTATCAATCCACGGCTTGCGCATCCCGTCTCTCTGGCCGGCGTAGTGCCCGCCCGCTCGCTCGTTTCGTCGGTTGGCTTAGGCATACGGAGTACATTCCCAGTCTAATATCAGAATGGACTGAGGGTTGTGGCAACAGGATCAGCAGCACGCAGAGGGGGACCCCGCCGATCCCCGGCTTGCGCATCCCGCCCCTCTGGCCGGCTGAGTGCCTGCACGCTCGTTTCGTGGGTTGACTTAGGCATACGGAGTTCATTCCTAGTCTAAGCATACAGAGTTCATTCCCAGTTAAGATTGGATTGGACCCAGGGTTGCGGCAGCACATGCTGGGCTCGGGCATGTGCTGGTGCCGCATTTTTCTTCATCGGGGCATAATCGCCTGCGCATCATCGGAGAACCTGACCGGCGGTATTGGGGTTCCGACGATCGGGGGGTCGGGGGGGTATGCGCACATAGGTGCGATGGGTTCTGGTACTTGGCCCTTATATTGGCCCCCTATCCCTCATCAAACCTTGAGAACTCACACCCCCTTAAAGGGCATTTGAGATTTTACAAGTTTGCTGCCAGTAGCCATTAAAGTGTCTAAAATGGGGACACTTTTTTCAAATCGTCACAAAATCTTGTACACTTTGAGTTTTTAGCTGAATTTTTTTGTGCATGCCAAAAAAAATACAAGGATCAGGTCTACCAAGTTTGGGGCAAAAACTCCTTCCAAATTTTCAAAAATCTCAAACCGCAAAAAGTTTCAAAAATCGTGAAAAATAGAAAATGAGTCATCTTGCCATGAAACTTCATGTGAAGGCTTAAGGGACCATTGTATGAATTTAGAAGCCAGAAAAATGGCATTGTCATGCAGAAATATGAAGATGTGCCTAAACCCACCTACCACCCTATCAATCCACGGCTTGCGCATCCCGTCTCTCTGGCCGACGTAGTGCCCGCCCGCCCGCTCGTTTCGTCGGTTGGCTTAGGCATACGGAGTACATTCCCAGTCTAATATCAGAATGGACCGAGGGTTGTGGCAACAGGATCGGCAGCACGCAGAGGGGGACCCCAACGATCCCCGGCTTGCGCATCCCGCCCCTTTGGCCGACTGAGCGCCCGCACGCTCGTTTCGTGGGTTGACTTAGGCATACAGAGTTCATTCCCAGTCAAAGCATATGGAGTTCATTCCCAGTCTAAGATCGAACCGAACCAAGGGTTGCGGTAGCACATGCTGGGCTCGGGCATGTGCTGGTGCCACATTTTTCTTCGTTGGGGCACGATCGTCGGAGCATCGTTGGAGAACCTGACTGATAGCATTGGGTGGGGTTCCAGTGATCGGGGGGTGTGCGCACATGTTGTGCGATGGGTGCTGGTACTTGGCCCTTATATTGGCCCCCTATCCCTCATCAAACCTCGAGAACTCACACCCCTTTAAAGAGCATTTGAGATTTTACAGGTTTGCTGCCAGTAGCCATTAAAGTGTCTGAAATGGGGATATTTTTTACAAATGGTCACAAAATCTTGTACACTTCGAGGTTTTAACGATTTTTTTTTTGCACGCCAACAAAAATACAAGGATCACGTCTACCACGTTTGGTGCCAAAACTCCCCAAAAAATTTTAAAAAATCTGGAACTGCAAAAAGTTTCAAAAATCGTGAAAAATAGAAAATGAGTCATCTTGCCATGAAACTTCACGTGAAGGCTTAAGGGACCATTGTATGAATTTACAAGCCATCAAAATTGCATTGGTACGTAGAAATATGAAGATGTACCTAAACCCACCTACCACCCTATCGATCCACGGCTTGCGCATCCCGTCTCTCTGGCCGGCTTAATGCCCTCCCGCCCGCCCGCTCGCTCATTTCATCGGTTGGCTTAGGCAAATGGAGTTCATTCCTAGTCAAAGATCAGACCGGATTGAGGGTTGCGGTAGCAGGATCGACAGCACGTAGAGGGGGACCCGATCGATCCTCGGGTTACGCATCCCACCCCTCTGGCCGGCTGAGCGCCCGCACGCTCATTTTGTAGGTTGACTTAGGCATACGGAGTTCATTCCCAGTCTAAGCATATGGAGTTCATTCCCAGTCTAAGATCCGACCAGACCGAGGGTTACGGTAGCACAAGCTGGGCACGGGCATGTACTGGTGCTGCATTTTTCTTCGCCGGTGCCCATCGCTAGAGAACCCGACCAATGGCATTAGGGTTGCGGCATTGGGGTTCCCAGTCTAAGATCGGACCGAACCGAGGGTTACGGCAGCACACGCTGGGCTCGGGCATGTGCCGGTGCCACATTTTTCTTCGTTGGGGCACAATCGTCGGAGCATCGTCGGAGAACCTGACTGACAGCATTGGGTGGGGTTCCGACGATCGGGGGGTGTGCGCACATGATGTGAAATGGGTGCTGGTACTTGGCCCATATATTGGCCCCCTATCCCTCATCAAACCTGGAGAACTCACACCCCCTTAAAGAGCATTTGAGATTTTACAGGTTTGCTGCCAGTAACCATTAAAGTGTCTGAAATGGGGACACTTTTTTCAAATGGTCACAAAATCTTGTACACTTCGAGTTCTTAGCTGAATTTTTTTGTGCATGCCAACAAAAATACAAGGATCGCGTCAATCAAGTTTGGGGCCAAAACTCCTTCCAAAAAAATTTTAAAAAATCTTGAACCGTAAAATGTTTTGAAAATCATGAATAATAGAAAACGAGTCGTCTTGCCATGAAACTTCAAGTGAAGGCTTAAGGGACCATTGCTTGAATTTACAAGCCATAAAAATGATGTTGGCACACAGAAATATGAAGATGTGTCTAAACCCACCTACCACCTTATCGATCCACGGCTTGCGCATCCCGTCTCTCTGGTCGGCATAGTGCCCGCCCGCCCGCCCGCTCATTTCGTCGGTTGGCTTAGGCATACGGAGTTCATTCTAGTCTAAGATCAGACCAGACCGAGGGTTGTGGTAGCAGGATCGACAGCACGCAGCGGGGGACCTGGCCGAGCCCTGGCTTGCGCATCCTGCCCTTCTGGCCGACTGAGCGCCCGCACGCTCGTTTTGTTGGTTAACTTAGGCATACGGAATTCATTCCCAGTCTAAGCATATGGAGTTCATTCCCAATCTAAGATCGGACCGAACCGAGGGTTGTGGTAGCACATGCTAGGCTCGGGCATGTGCTGGTGTCGCATTTTTCTTCACCGGGGCACCATCATCGGAGAACCTGACCGACGGCGTTGGGGTTCCGATGATCGGGGGGGTCGATGGGGTGTGCGCACATGATGTGCGATGGGTGCTGGTACTTGGCCCTGATATTGGCCCCATATCCCACATTAAACCTCAAGAACTCACACCCCCTTAAAGAGCATTTGAGATTTTACAGGTTTGCTGCCAGTAGGCATTAAAGTGTCTAAAATGGGGACACTTTTTTCAAATGGTCACAAAATCTTGTACACTTCAAGTTTTTATCTGAATTTTTCTATGCATGCCAAAAAAAAATACAAGGATCACGGCTACCAAGTTTGGGGCCAAAACTCCTTCCGAAAAAATTTTGAAAAATCCCGAACCGTAAAAAGTTTCAAAAATTGTGAAAAATAGAAAACGAGTCGTCTTGCCATTAAACTTCACGTGAAGGCTTAAGGGACCATTGTTTGAATTTACAAGCCATAAAAATGGCATTGGCATGTAGAAATATGAAGATGTGCTTAAACCCACCTACCACCCTATCGATCCATGGCTTACCCATCCCGTCTCTCTGGCCGACGTAGTGCTCGCCCGCCTGCCCGTCCACCCATCAGTTGGCTTAGGCATACGGAGTTCATTCCCAGTCTAAGATCGAACCGGACCGAGGGTTGTGGCAGCAAGATCGGCAGCACGCAAAGGGGGACCTGGTTGATACCCTGCTTGTGCATCCCGCCACTCCGGTCGGCTGAGCACCCACACTTTCGTTTCGTGGGTTGACTTAGGCATACGGAGTTCATTCCCAGTCTAAGATTGGACCAGACCGAGGGTTACGACAGCACATGCTGGGATTGGACATGTGCTGGTGCCGTATTTTTCTTCACCGGGGCACCATCGCCGGAGCATCACCGAGAACCTGACCGGCGGCATTGGGGTTCCGGCGATCGGAGGGGTCAGGGGGTTTGCGCACATGATGTGCGATGGGTGCTGGTACTTGGCCCTTATATTGGCCCCCTATCCCTCATCAAACCTAGAGAACTCACACCCCCTTAAAGTGCATTTGAGATTTTACAGGTTTGCTGCCAATAGCCGTTAAAGTGTCTGAAATGGGGACACTTTTTTCAAATGGTCACAAAATCTTGTACACTTCGAGTTTTTAGCTGAATTTTTTTATGCATGCCAACAAAAGTGCAAGGATCACGTCTACTGAGTTTGCGGCCAAAACCCCTCCGAAAAAATTTTAAAAAATCTCGAACCGCCAAAAGTTACAAAAATCATGAAAAATAGAAAACGAGTCGTCTTGCCATGAGACTTCAAGTGAAGGCTTAAGGGACCATTGTATGAATTTAAAAGCCATAAAAATGGCATTGGTACGTAGAAATATGAAGATGTGCCTAAACCCACCTACCACCCTATCGATCCACAGCTTGCACATCCCGTCTCTCTGGCTGGCGTAGTGCCCTCCCTCCTGCCCGCTCGTTTCGTCGGTTGGCTTAGGCATACGGAGTTCATTCCCAGTCTAAGATTAGACCGGACTGAGGGTTCCTATAGCAGGATCGGCAGCACGCGGAGGGGGACCCGGCCGATCCCCGGCTTGTGCATCCCGCCCCTCTGGCCGGCTGAGCGCCCGCACGCTCATTTCGTGGGTTGACTTTGGCATACGGAGTTCATTCCCAGTCTAAGCATATGGAGTTCATTCCCAGTCTAAGATCGGACAGGACCGAGGGTTGCGGCTGTACATGCTGGGCTCGAGCATGTGCTGGTACTACATTTTTCTTTGCTGGGGCACCATCGTCGGAGCATCGCCAGAGAACCTGACCGGCAGCATTGGGTTCCGGTGATCGGGGGGGCCGGGAGGGGTGTGCGCACATGATGTGCGATGGGTGCTGGAACTCGACCCTTATATTCACCCCCTATCTCTCATCAAACCTCGAGAACTCACACCCCCTTAAAGAGCATTTGAGGTTTTACAGGTTTGCTGCCAGTAGCCATTAAAGTGTCTGAAATGGGGATACTTTTTTCAAATGGTCACAAAATCTTGTACACTTCGAGTTTTTAGCTGAATTTTTTTGTGCATGCCAAAAAAAATACAAGGATCACGTCTACCATGTTTGGGGCCAAAACTCTTTTTGAAAAAATTTAAAAAAATCCCAAACTGCATAAACTTTTGAAAATCGTGAAAAAGAGAAAACGAGTCATCTTGCAATGAAACTTCACGTGAAGGCTTAAGGGACCATTGTATGAATTTACAAGCCATAAAAATGGCATTGGCACACAGAAATATGAAGATGTGCCTAAACCCACCTACCACCCTATCGATCCACGGCTTGCGCATCCCGTCTCTCTGGCCGACGTAGTGCTCGCCCGTCCGCTCGTTTCGTCGGTTGGCTTTGGCATACGGAGTTCATTCCCAGTCTAAGATCTGATCAGACCGAAGGTTACGGTAGCAGGATCGGCAGCACGCAGAGGGGGATCCGATCGATCCCCAGCTTGCGCATCCTGCCCCTTTGGCCGGCTGAGCGCCCGCACGCTCGTTTCATGGGTTGACTTGAGCATTCGAAGTTCATTCCCAGTCTAAGCATACGGAGTTCATTCCCAGTCTAAGATCAGACCGGATCGAGGGTTACGACAGTAAGATCAGCAGCACGCAGAGAGGGACCCAGCTGATCCTTGACTCGCGCATCCCGCCCCTCTGGCCGGCTGAGCGCCCGCACGCTCGTTTCGTGGGTTGACTTAGGCATACGGAGTTTATTCCTAGTCTAAGCGTACGGAGTTCATTCCTAGTCTAAGATTGGACCAGACCAAGGGTTGCGGCAGCACATGCTGGGCTCGCGCATGTGCTGGTGCCACATTTTTCTTCGTCGAGGCACCATCGTCGGAGAACCTGACCGACGGCATTGAGGTTCCGACGATCGGGGGGCCGGGGGGTGTGCGCACATGATGTGCAATGGGTGCTGGTACTTGGGCCTTATATTGGCCCCCTATCCCTCATCAAACCTCAAGAGCTCACACCCCCTTAAAGAGCATTTGAGATTTTACAGGTTTGCTACCAGTAGCCATTAAAGTGTCTGAAATGGGGACACTTTTTTCAAATGGTCACAAAATCTGGTACACTTCGAGTTTCTAGCTGACTTTTTTTGTGCATGCCAACAAAAATACAATGATCACGTCTACCAAGTTTGGGGCCAAAACTCCTTCCGAAAAAATTTAAAAAAATTCCAAACCGTAAAATGTTTCAAAAATTATGAAAAATAGAAAACGAGTCGTCTTGCCATGAAACTTCACGTGAAGGCTTAAGGGACCATTGTATGAATTTTGAAGCCATAAAAATGGCATTGGCATGCAGAAATATGAAGATGTGCCTAAACCCACCTACCACCCTATCGATCCACGGCTTGTACATCCCGTCTCTTTGGCCGACGTAGTGCCGCCTGCCAGCCCGCACGTCCGCTTGTTTTGTCGGTTGGCTTAGGCATACGGAGTTCATTCCCAGTCTAAGATTAGATCAGATCGAGGGTTGTGGCAGCATGATCGGCAGCACATAGAGGGGGACCCGATCGATCCCTGACTTGCACATCCTACCCCTCTGGCCAGCTGAGCGCCTGCACGCTCATTTCATGGGTTGACTTAGGCATACAAAGTTCATTCCTAGTCTAAGCATACGGAGTTCATTCCCAGTCTAAGATCAGACCGGACCGAGTGTTGCGGCAGCACATGCTGGGCTCGAGCATGTGCTGGTGCCGTATTTTTCTTCGTCAGGGCACCATCATCGGTGCATCATCGGAGAACCTGACCGACGGCACTAGGGTTCCGGTGATCAGGGGGGCCGGGGGGGTGTGCGCACATGATGTGTGATGGGTGCTGGTACTTGGCCCTTATATTGGCCCACTATCCCTCATCAAACCTCGAGAACTCACACCCCCTTAAAGAACATTTGAGATTTTACAGGTTTGCTGCCAGTAGCCATTAAAGTGTCTGAAATGGGGACACTTTTTTCAAATGGTCACAAAATCTTGTAAACTTCGAGTTTTTAGCTGAATCTTTTTGCGCATGCCAAGAAAAATACAAGGATCACGTCTACCAAGTTTATGGCCAAAACTCCTTTCGAAAAAATTTTAAAAAATCCCGAACCGTAAAAAGTTTCAAAAATCATGAAAAATCGAACACAAGTCGTCTTGCCATGAAGCTTCACGTGAAGGCTTAAGGGACCATTGTATGAATTTACAAGCCATAAAAATGGCATTGGCATGTAGAAATATGAAGATGTGCCTAAACCCACCTACCACCCTATCGATCCACGGCTTACGCATCCCGTCTCTCTGGCCGACATAGTGCCCGCCCGCCCGCCCGCCCGCTCGTTTCGTTGGTTGGCTTAGGCATATGGAGTTCATTTCTAGTCTAAGATCAGATCAGACCGAGGGTTGCGGTAGCAGGATCGACAGCATGCAGAGGGGGACCCGATCGATCCTCGACTTACGCATCCTGCCCATCTGGCCGGGTGAGCACCCGCACGTTCGTTTCATGGGTTGACTTAGGCATACGGAGTTCATTCCCAGTCCAAGCATACGTAGTTCATTCCCAGTCTAAGATCGAACCAGACCGAGGGTTAAGGCAGCACATGCGGGGCTCAAGCATGTGCTGGTGCCGCATTTTTCTTCGTCGAGGCACCATCGCTTGAGGATCACCGAAGAACCTAACCGGTGGCATTGGGGTTTCGACGATCGGAGGGGCCGGGGGGTGTACGGACATGATGTGCATTGGGTGCTGGAACATGGCCCTTATATTGGCCCCTTATCCCTCATCAAACCACGAGAACTCACACCCCCTTAAAGAGCATTTGAGATTTTACAGGTTTGCCGCCAGTAGCCCTTAAAGTGTCTGAAATGGGGACACTTTTTTCAAATGGTCACAAAAACTTGTACACTTCGAGTTTTTTGCTAAATTTTTTTGTCCACGCCAACAAAAATACAAGGATCACGTCTACCAAGTTTGGGGCCAAAACTTCTTCCAAAAGAATTATAAAAAATCCCGAACCGTAAAAAGTTTCAAAAATCATGAAAAATAGAAAACGAGTCATCTTGCCATGAAACTTCACGTGAAGGCTTAAGGGACCATTGTATGGATTTACAAGCCATAAAAATGGCATTGGCATGTAGAAATATGAAGTTGTGCCTAAACCCACTTACCACCCTATCGATCCACGGTTGGCGCATCTCGTCTCTCTGGTCGGTGTAGTGCCCGCCTGCCCTCCCGCCCGCTCGTTTCGTCGGTTGGCTTAGGCATACGGAGTTCATTCCCATTCTAAGATTGGACCAAATTGAGGGTTGCACCAGCAGGATCGACAGCACGTAGATGGGGACCCGATCGATCCCCGACTTGTGCATCCCGCCCATCTGGCCTGCACGCTCGTTTCGTGGGTTGACTTAGGCATACGAAGTTCATTCCTAGTCTAAGCATACAGAGTTCATTCCCAGTCTAAGATCACATCAGACCGAGGGTTGTGGCAGCACATGCTGGGCTCGGCCATGTGCTGGTGCCACATTTTTCTTCGTCGGGGCACCATCGCTGGAGAACCTGACCGGCGGCATTGAGGTTCCGACGATCGAGGGGCCGGGGGGTGTGCGCGCATGATGTGTGATGGGTGCTGGTACTTGGCCCTTATATTGGCCCCCTATCTGTCATCAAATCTCGAGAACTCACACCCCCTTAAAAAGCATTTGAGATTTTACAGGTTTGCTGCCAGTAGCCATTAAGGTGTCTAAAATTGGACACTTTTTTCAAATGGTCACAAAATCTTGTACTCTTCGTGTTTTTAGCTGAATTTTTTTGTGCATCCAAAAAAAAATACAAGGATCACGTCTTCCAAGTTTGGGGCCAAAACTCCTTTCAAAAAAATTTTAAAAAATCCTGAACCCCAAAAAGTTTCAAAAATCATGAAAAATAGAAAACAAGCCATCTTGCCATGAAACTTCACATGAAGGCTTGAGGGACCATTGTATGAATTTACAAGCTGTAAAAATGGCTTTGGCACGTAGAAACATAAAGATATGCCTAAACCCACCTAGCAGCCTATCGATCCACGGCTTGCGCATCCCATCTCTCTGGCCGACGTAGTGCTCGTCCGCCACCCGCTCGCTCGTTTTGTCGGTTGGCTTAGGCATACGGAGTTCATTCCTAGTCTAAGATCAGACCAGACTGAAGGTTGTGGCAGTAGGATCGGTAGCACGTAGAGGGGGACTCGACCGATCCCCGGCTTGCGCAACCCGCCCCTCTGGTCGGCTGAGCGCCCGCACACTTGTTTGGTGGGTTGACTTAGGCATAGGAGTTCATTCCTAGTCTAAGCATACGGAGTTCATTCCCAGTCTAAGATCGGACCGAACCGAGGGTTGCGGCAGCACATGCTGGGCTCGGGCATGTGCTGGTGCTGTATTTTTCTTCGTCGGGGCACCATCGTCGGAGCATCGCCGGAGAACCTGGCCGACGGCATTAGGGTTCCGACGATCGGGGGGGTCGGGGGGTGTGCGCACATGATGTGTGATGGGTGCTGGTACTTGGCGCTTATATTGGTCCCCTATCCCTCATCAAACCTCTAGAACTCACACCCCCTTAAAGAGCATTTGAGAACTTACAGTTTGCTGCCAGTAGCCATTAAAGTGTCTAAATTGGGGACACTTTTTTCAAATGGTCACAAAATCTTGTACACTTCGAGTTTGTGGCTGAATTTTTTTGTGCATGCCAAAAAAAATACAAGGATCACGTTTACCAACTTCCGGGCCAAAACTCCTTCCGAAAAAATTTTAAAAAATCCCAAAACCTAAAAAGTTTCAAAAATTGTGAAAAATAGAAAATGAGTTGTCTTGCCATGAAACTTCATGTGAGGGCTTAAGGGACCGTTGTATAAATTTACAAGCCATAAAAATGGCATTGGCACGTAGAAATATGAAGATGTGCCTAAACCCACCTACCACCCTATTGATCCACGGCTTGCGCATCTCGTTTTTCTGGCCAGCGTAGTGCCTGCCCGCCCGCCCGCTCGTTTATTTCGTTAGTCGGCTTAGGCATACAGAGTTCATTCCTAGTCGAAGATCAGACCGGATCGAGGGTTGTGGTAGCAGAATCAGCAGCACGCAGAGGAAGGCTCGACAGATCCCCGGCTTGCGCATCCTGCCCCTCTGGCCGGCTGAGCGCCCGTACGCTCGTTTCGTGGGTTGACTTAAGCATACGGAGGTCATTCCCAGTTTAAGCATATAGAGTTCATTCCCAGTCTAAGATCGGATCATACCGAAGGTTGCGGCAGCACATGCTGGGCTCGGGCATGTGCTGGTGCTGCATTTTTCTTCATCGGGGCAACATCGTCGGAGCATCATCGGAGAATCTGACCGACGGTATTGGGGTTTCGGCGATCGGGGGGGCCGAAGGGGGGTGTGCTCACATGATGTGTGATGGGTGCCGGTACTTGGCCCTTATATTGGCCCCCTATCCCTCATCAAACCTTGAGAACTCACACCCCCTTAAAGAGCATTTGAGATTTTACGGGTTTGCTGCCAGTAGCCATTAAAGTATCTAAAATGGGGACACTTTTTTCAAATGGTCACAAAATCTTGTACACTTCGAGTTTGTAGCTGAATTTTTTGTGCATGCCAACAAAAATACAAGGATCATGTCTACAAAGTTTGGGGCCAAAAATCCTTCCGAAAGAATTTTAAAAAATCCCGAACCTTAAAAAGTTTCAAAAATCATGAAAAATAGAAAACGAGTCATCTTGCCATGAAACTTCACGTGAAGGCTTAAGGGACCAATGTATGAATTTACAAGCCCTAAAAATGGCATTGGCATGCAGAAATATGAAGATATACCTAAACCCACCGACCACTCTATCGATCCATGGCTTGTGCATCCCGTCTCTCTGGCCGGCGTAGTGCCCGCCCGCCCGCCCGCTTGTTTCATCGGTTGGCTTAGGCGTAGGGAGTTCATTCCCAGTCTAAGATCAAATCAGATCGAGGGTTGCGGCAGCAGGATCGATAGCACACAGAGGGGGACTCGGCTGATCCCCGGCTTGCGCATCTCGCCCCTCTGGCCAGCTGAGCACCGACACGCTCATTTCGTGGGTTGACTTAGGCATACGGAGTTCATTCCCAATCTAATCTTACGAATTTTATTCCCAGTCTAAGATTGGACCGTACCGAGGGTTGCGACAGCACATGCTGGGCTTGGGCATGTGCTGGTGCCGCATTTTTCTTCGTCGGGGCACCATCGCCAGAGCATAGCCGGAGCATCACCGGAGAACCTGACCGGCGACATTGGGGTTCCGACGATCTTGGGGGCCGGGGGGGTGCGCCTACATGATGTGTGATGGGTGTTGGTACTTAGCCCTTATATTGGCCCCCTATCCCTCATCAAACCTCGAGAACTCACACCCCCTCAAAGAGCATTTGAGATTTTACAGGTTTGCTGCCAGTAGCCATTAAAGTGTCTGAAATGGGGACACTTTTTTTCAAATTGTCACAAAATCTTGTACACTTCGAGTTGTTAGCTGAATTTTTGTGTGCATGCCAACAAAAATACAAGGATCACATCTACCAACTTTGCGGCCAAAACTCCTTTGAAAAAATTTTAAAAAATCTTGAACCGCAAAAAGTTTTCAAAAATCATGAAAAATAGAAAACGAGTCATCTTGCCATGAAACTTCACGTGAAGGCTTAAGGGACCATTGTATGAATTTACAAGCCATAAAAATGGCATTGGCACGTGAAAATATGAAGATACGCCTAAACCCACCGACCACCCTATCGATCCACGGCTTGCGCATCCCATCTCTTTGGCCGGCGTAGTGCCCGCCTGCCCGCCCGCTCGTTTTGTCAGTTGGCTTAGGCGTACGGAGTTCATTCCCAGTCTAAGATCAAATCAGACCAAGGGTTGCGGCAGCAGGATCGATAGCACGCAGAGGGGGACTCGGCCGATCCTCGGCTTGCGCATCCCGCCCCTCTGGCCGACTGAACGTTGGCACGCTCGTTTCGTGTGTTGACTTAGGCATACGGAGTTCATTCCCAATCTAATCTTACGAATTTCATTCCCAGTCTAAGATCGGACATTACCAAGGGTTGCGACAGCACATCCTGGGCTCGGGCATGTGCTGGTGCCGCATTTTTCTTCATCGGGGCACCATCGCCAGAGCATAGCCAGAGCATCGCCGGAGAACTTGACTGATGACATTGGGGTTCCAGCGATCGGGGGGGTCAGGGGGGTGTGCGCACATGATGTGCGATGGGTGCTGGTATTTGGCCCTTATATTGGCCCCCTATCCCTTATCAAACCCGGAGAACTCACCCCCCCTTAAAGAGCATTTGAGATATTACAGGTTTGCTGCCAGTAACCATTAAAGTGTCTGAAATGGGGACACTTTTTTCAAATGGTCACAAAATCTTGTACACTTCGAGTTTTTAGCTGAATTTTTTTTTGCAAGCCAACAAAAATACAAGGATCACATCTACCAAGTTTGGGGCCAAAAATCCTTTTGAAAAAATTTTAAAAATCCCAAACCACAAAAATTTTTGAAAACCGTGAAAAATAGAAAACGAGTCGTCTTGCCATGAAACTTCACGTGAAGGCTTAAGGGACCATTGTATGAATTTACAGCGATAAAAAAGGAATTGACACATAGAAATATGAAGATGTGCCTAAACCCACCTCCCACCCTATCGATCCATGGCTTTCGCATCCCATCTCTCTAGCCGGCGTAGTGCCCACCCGCTCGCCCACCCGCTCGTTTTATCGGTTGGCTTAGGCATACGGAGTTCATTCCCAGTCTAAGATCAGACCAGACCAAGGGTTATGGTAGCAGTATCGACAGCACGTAGAGGGGGACTCGGTCGATCCCCGACTTCCACATCCCACCTCTCTGGTCGGCTGAGCGCCCGCACGATCGTTTCGTGGGTTGACTTAGGCATACAGAGTTCATTCCCAATCTAAGCATACGAAATTCTTTCCCAGTCTAAGATGGGACCGAACCGAGGGTTGCAGCAGCACATGCTGGGCTCGGGCATGTGCTGGTGCCGCATTTCTCTTCGCCAGGGCACCATCACCGAAGCATCGTCGGAGAACCTGACCGGCGGCATTGGAGTTCTGACGATCGGGGGGTCGGGGGGTGTGCACACATGATGTGCGATGGGTGCTGGTACTTGGCCCTTATATTGGCCCCCTATCCCTCATCAAACCTCGAGAACTCACACCCCCTTAAAGAGCATTTGAGATTTTACAGGTTTGTTGCCAGTAGCCACTAAAGTGTCTGAAATGGGGACATTTTTTTCAAATGGTCACAAAATCTTGTACATTTCGAGTTTTTAGCTGAACTTTTTTGTGCACGCCAACAAAAATACAAGGATCATGTCTACCAAGTTTGGGGGCCAAAAATCCTTCCGAAAAAATTTTAAAAAATCCCAAACCGTAAAAATTTTTGAAAATAATGAAAAATAGAAAACGAGTCGTCTTGCCATGAAACATCACGTGAAGGCCCAAGGGACCATTGTATGAATTTTAAAGCCATAAAAATGGCATTGGTACGTAGAAATATGAAGATGTGCCTAAACCCACCTACCACCCTATCGATCCACGGCTTGCGCATCCCGTCTCTCTGGCTGACGTAGTGCTCGCCCGTCCGCCCGCCTGCTTGTTTTGTCGGTTGGCTTAGGCATATGGAGTTAATTCCCAGTCTAAGATCAGACCAGATCGAGGGTTGTGGTAGCAGGATCGACAGCACGCAGAGGGGGACCCGACCGATCCTCGACTTACGCATCCCGCCCCTCTGGTCGGTTGAGCGTCGGCACGCTCGTTTCGTTGGTTGTCTTAGGCATACGAAGTTCATTCCTAGTCTAAGATCGGACTGGACCGAGGGTTGTGACAGTAGGATTGGCAGCATGCAGAGGGGGACCCAATCGATCCCCGTCTTGCACATCCCGCCCCTCTGGCTGACTGAGCGCCCGTATGCTCGTTTCGTGGGTTGACTTAGGCATACAGAGTTCATTCCCAGTCTAAGCATACAGAGTTCATTCCCAGTCTAAAATTGGATCGGACCGAGGGTTACGACAGCACATGCTGGGCTCGGGCATGTGCTGGTGCCATATTTTTCTTCGTCGGGGTGCCATCGTCGGAGCATCACCGGAGAACCTGACAGGCAACATTAGGGTTCCGACGATCGGGTGGGCCGGGGGGGTGTGCGCACATATGTGTGATGGGTGCTGGTACTTGGCCCTTATATTGGCCTCATATCCCTCATCAAACCTCGAGAACTCACACCCCTTAAAGAGCATTTGAGATTTTACATGTTTGCTACCAGTAGCTATTAAAGTGTCTGAAATGGGGACACTTTTTTCAAATGGTCACAAAATCTTGTACACTTTGAGTTTTTAGCTGAATTTTTTTTGCATGCCAACAAAAATACAAGGATCACGTCTACCAAGTTTGGGACCAAAACTCCTTCCAAAAAAATTTTAAAAAATCCCGAACCACAAAAAGTTTTAAAAATCATGAAAAATAGAAAAACGAGTCGTCTTGCCATGAAACTTCACGTGAAGGCTTAAGGGACCATTGTATGAATTCACAAGCCATAAAAATGGCATTGGCGGGTAGAAATATGAAGATGTGCCTAGACCCACCTACCACCCTATCGATCCACGGCTTGCGCATCCCGTCTCTCTGGCCGACGTAGTGCCCGCCCGCCCACCCGCTCGTTTCGTCGGTTGGCTTAGGCATATGGAGTTCATTCCCAGTCTAAGATTGGACCAGACTGAGGGTTGCGACAGCAGGATCGGTAGCACACAGAGGGGGACCCAATCGATCCTCGACTTACGCATCACACCCCTATGGCCGGCTGAGCGCCCGAACGCTCTTTTTGTGGGTTGACTTAGGCATACGGAGTTCGTTCCCAGTCTAAGATCGAACCGGACCGAGGGTTCCGACAGCAAGATCGGTAGGACACAGAGGGGGACCCAGCCGATCCCCGTCTTGCGCATCCTGCCCTTCTGGTCGGCTGAGCGGCCGCATGCTCATTTTGTGGGTTAACTTAGGCATACGGTGTTCATTCCCAATCTAAGCATACGGAGTTCATTCCCAGTCCAAAATCGGACCGGACCGAGGATTATGACAGCACATGCTAGGCTCGGGCATGTGCTGGTGCCGCATTTTTCATCGTTGGGGCACCATCCTCGGAGCATCACCGGAGAACCTGACAGGCGACATTAGGGTTCCGACGATCGGGCGGGTCGGGGGGTGTGCGCACATGATGTGTGATGGGTGCTGGTACTTAGCCCTTATATTGGTCCCCTATCCCTCATCAAACCTCGAGAACTCACACCCCTTAAAGAGCATTTGAGATTTTACAGATTTTACAGATTTTACAAGTTTTAAAAATCGTGAAAAATAGAAAAACGAGTCGTCTTGCCATGAAACTTCACGTGAAGGCTTAAGGGACCATTGTACGAATTTACAAGTGATACAAAAGGAATTGGCACGTAGAAATATGAAGATGTGCCTAAACCCACCTACCACCCTATCGATCCACGACTTGCGCATCCCGTCTCTCTGGTCAGCGTAGTGCCTGCTCGCCCGCCCGCCCGCTCGTTTCGTCGGTTGGCTTAGGCATACGGAGTTCATTCCCAGTCTAAGATTGGACTGGACTGAGGGTTGCGGCAGCAAAATCGGCAGCACGCAGAGGGGGACCCGGTTGTTCCACGGCTTGCACATCCCGCCCCTCTTACCAACTGAGTGCCTGCACACTCATTTCGTGGATTGACTTAGGCATACGGAGTTCATTCCCAGCCTAAGCATACGGAGTTCATTCCCAGTCTAAGATCGGACTGGATCGAAGGTTGTGGCAGCACATCCTGGGCTCGAGCATGTGCTGGTGCCACATTTTTCTTCACCGAGGTACCATCACCGGAGAACCTGACTGGCGACATTGGGGTTCCGGCCATCGGGGGGTCGGGTGGGGTGTGCGCACATGATGCGCGATGGGTGCTGGTACTTGGCCCTTATATTGGCCCCTTATCCCTCATCAAACCTTGAGAACTCACACCCACTTAAAGAGCATTTGAGATTTTACAGGTTTGCTGCCAGTAGCCATTAAAGTGTTTGAAATGGGGACACTTTTTTCAAATGGTCACAAAATCTTGTACACTTCGAGTTTTTACCTAAATTTTTTTATGCATGCCAAGAAAAATACAAGGATCACGTCTACCAAGTTTGGGGCTAAAAATCCATCCAAAAAAATTTTAAAAAATCCCGAACCGTAAAAAGTTTCAAAAATCGTGAAAAATAGAAAACGAGTCGTCTTGCCATGAAACTTCACGTGAAGGCTTAAGGGAACATTGTATGAATTTACAAGCCATAAAAATGGCATTGGACACAGAAATATGAAGATGTGCCTAAACCCACCTACCACCCTATCGATCCAAGGCTTGCGCATCCCGTCACTCTGGCCGACGTAGTGCCCGCCCGGCCACCCGCCTACTAGTTTCGTCGGTTGCCTTAGGCATACGAATTTCATTCCCAGTCTAAGATCAGAGCACACCAAGGGTTGCAGCAGCAAGATCGACAGCATGCAGAAGGGGACCCGGCCGATCCTCGGCTTACGCATCCCGCCCCTCTGGCCGACTGAGCGTCGGCACGCTCGTTTCGTGGGTTGACTTAGGCAAAGAAAGTTTATTCCCAGTCCAAGATCGGACCAGACCGAGGGTTGTGGCAACACATGCTGTGCTTGGGCATGTACTGGTGCCACATTTTTCTTCATCGGTTTTACAGGTTTGCTGCCAGTAGCAATTAAAGTGTCTAAAATGGGGACACTTTTTTCAAATGGTCACAAAATCTTGTACACTTCGAGTTTTAAGCTGAATTTTTTTGTGCATTCCAAAAAAAAATACAAGGCTCACGTCTACCAAGTTTGGGGCCAAAACTCCTTCTGAAAAAATTTTAAAAAATCCCGAACCGCAGAAAGTTTCCAAAATTATGAAAAATATAAAACGAGTCGTCTTGCCATGAAACTTCACGTGAAGGCTTAAGGGACCATTGTATGAATTTTCAAGCCATAAAAATGGCATTGGCACACAGAAATATGAAGATGTGCCTAAACCCACCTATCGCCCTATCGATCCAAGGCTTGCGAATCCCGTCTCTCTGGCCGACGTAGTGCCCGCCCACTCGTTTCGTCGGTTGGCTTAGGCATACGGAGTTCATTCCCAATCTAAGATCGGACCGCACCAAGGGTTGTGGCAGCAGGATCGGTAGCACACAGAAGAGGACCCGGTCGATCCTCGGCTTGCGCATCCCGCCCCTCTGGCCGGCTGAGGACCCGCACATTCGTTTTGTGTGTTGACTTAGGCATACGGAGTTCATTCCCAGTCTTAGCATACAGAGTTCATTCCCAGTATAAGATCGGATTGGACAGAGGGTTAAGGTAGCACATGCTGGGCTCGGGCATGTGCTGGTGCCGCATTTTTCTTCACCGGGGCACCATCGTCGGAGCATCACCGGAGAACCTGACTGGCAGTAATAGGGTTCTGGCGATCGGGGGGTCGGGGGGGTGTGCGCACATGATGTGCAATGGGTGCTGGTACTTGGCCCTTATATTGGCCCCCTATCCCTCATCAAACCTCAAGAACTCACACCCTCTTAAAGAGCTTTTGAGATTTTACAGGTTTGCTGCCAGTAGCCACTAAAGTGTCTGAAATGTGGACACTTTTTTCAAATGGTCACAAAATCTTGTACACTTCGAGTTTTTAACTGAATTTTTTTGTGCACGCCAACAAAATTACAAGGATCATGTCTACCAAGTTTGTGGGCAAAACTCCTTTCGAAAAAATTTAAAAAAATCCCGAACCGCAAAAAGTTTTAAAAATCGTGAAAAATAGAAAACGAGTCGTCTTGCCATGAAACTTCACGTGAAGGCTTAAGGGACGATTGTATGAATTTAGAAGCCATAAAAATGGCATTGGCACGTAGAAATATGAAGATGTACCTAAACCCACGTACCACGCTATCGATCCACGGCTTGCACATCCCGTCTCTCTGGTCGGCGTAGTGCTCATCCGCCCGCCCGCCCGCTCGTTTCGTCGGTTGGCTTAGGTATACGGAGTTCATTCCCAGTCTAAGATCGGACCGGACCGAGGGTTGGGGCAGTAGGATCGGTAGGACGCAGAGGGGGACCCAGTTGATCCCCAGCTTGTGCATCCGGCCCCTCAGGCCGGCTCAGCGCCCGCATGTTCGTTTCATGGGTTGACTTAGGCATACGAAGTTTATTCCTGGTCTAAGCATGCGGAGTTCATTCCCACTCTAAGATCGAACCAAACCGAGGGCTGCGGTAGCACATGTTAGGCTCGGGCATGTGCTGGTGCCGTATTTTTCTTCTTCGGGGCACCATCGTCGGAGCATCGTCGAAAAACCTGACCGACGGCATTGGGGTTCCGACGATCGGGGGGGTCGGGGGGGTGTGCGCACATGATGTGCCATGGGTGCTGGTACTTGGCCCTTATATTGGCCCCCTATCCCTCATCAAACCTCGAGAACTCACACCCCCTTAAAGAGCATTTGAGATTTTACAGGTTTGCTGCCAGTAGCCATTAAAGTGTCTGAAAATGGGGACACTTTTTTCAAATGGTCACAAAATCTTGTACACTTGATGTTTTTAGCTGAAGCTTTTTATGAATGCCAACAAAAATACAAGTATCACGTCTACCAAGTTTGGGGCCAAAACCCCTTCTGAAAAAATTTTAAAAAATATCGAACCGTAAAAAGTTTCAAATATCGTGAAAAATAGAAAATGAGCCGTCTTGCCAGAAACTTCATGTGAAGGCTTAAGGGACAATTGCATGAATTTACAAGCCAAAAAATTGGCATTTGCACACAAAAATATGAAGATGTGCCTAAACCCACCTACCACCCTATCGATCCACGGCTTGCGCATCCCCTCTCTCTGGCCGACGTAGTGCCCGCCCGCCCGCCCACTCGTTTCGTCGGTTGGCTTAGGCATACAGAGTTCATTCCCATCTAAGATTGGACTAGACTGAGGGTTGCAACAGCAGGATCATCAGCACACAGAGGGGGACTCGGTCGATCCCTGGCATGCGCATCCCGCCCCTTTGGCTGACTGAGTGCTCGCACGCTTGTTTCATGGGTTGACTTAGGCATACGGAGTTCATTCCCAGTCTAAGCGTACGGAGTTCATTCCCAGTCTAAGATCAGACCGGACCGAGGGTTTCGACAGCACATGCTGGGCTCGGGCATGTGCTGGTGCCGTATTTTTCTTCGTCGGGGCACCAACGCCGGAGAACCTGACCGGCAGCATTGGGGTTCTGGCAATCGGGGGGGCCGGGGGGGTGTGTGCACATGAAACTTCACGTGAAGGCTTAAGAGACCATTGTATGAATTTACAAGCCATAAAAATGGCATTGGCATGCAGAAATATGAAGATGTGCCTAAACCCACTTACCACCCTATCGATCCACGGCTTGCGCATCCCGTCTCTCTAGCCGGCGTAGTGCCCGCCCGCCCACCCGTTCGTTTCGTTGGTTGGCTTAGGCATACGGAGTTCATTCCCAGTCTAAGATTGGACCAGTCTGAGGGTTGTGGTAGCAGGATCGGCAGAACGTAGAAGGGGACCCGGCTGATCCCCGGCTTGCGCATCCCACCCCTCTGGCCGATTGAGCGCCCGTACGCTCGTTTCGTGTGTTGACTTAGGCATACGGAGTTCATTCCCGGTCTAAGATCGAACCAGACCAAGGGTTACGGCAACACATGCTGGGCTCGAGCATGTGCTGGTGCCGCATTTTTCTTCGTCGGGGCACCATTGCCGGAGCATCACCGGAGAACCTGACCGACGGAATTAGGGTTCCGGCAATCGGGGGGGTCGGGGGGGTGTACGCACATGTTGTGCGGTGGGTGCTGGTACTTGGCCCTTATATTGGGCCCCTATCCCTCATCAAACCTCGAGAACTCACAGCCCCTTAGAAAGCATTTGAGATTTTACAGGTTTGCTGCCAGTAGCCATTAAAGTGTCTGGAATGGGGACAGTTTTTTCAAATGGTCACAAAATCTTGTACACTTCGAGTTTTTAGCTGAAATTTTTTTTGCATGCCAAAAAAAATACAAGGATCACGTCTACCAAGTTTGGGACTAAAAATCCTTTCAAAAAAATTTTAAAAAATCCCAAACCGTAAAAGGTTTTAAAAATCATGAAAAATAGAAAACGAGTCATCTTGCCATGAAACTTCGCGTGAAGGCTTAAGGGACCATTGTATGAATTTACAAGCCATAAAAATGGCATTGGCACATGGAAATATGAAGATGTGCCTAAACCCACCTACCACCCTATCGATCTACGGCTTGCGCATCCCGTCTCTCTGGCCGGCATAGTGCCCGCCCGCCCGCTCGTTTCGTCAGTTAGCTTAGGCATACGATGTTCATTCTCAGTCTAAGATCGAACCAGACCGAGGGTTGCAGTAGCAGGATCGACAGCATGCAGAGGGTGACCCGATCGATCCCCAGCTTTCGCATCATGTCTACCAAGTTTGACACCAAAACGCCTTCCGAAAAAATTTTAAAAAATCTCAAACCGTAAAAAGTTTTGAAAATCATGAAAAATAAAAAATGAGTCGTCTTGCCACAAAACTTCACGTGAAGGCTTAAGGGACCATTGTATGAATTTACAAGCAATAAAAATGGCATTGGCACATAGAAATATGAAGATAAGCCTAAACTCACCTACCACCCTATCGATCCACGGCTTGTGCATCCCATCTCTCTGGCCGGCGTAGTGCCCGCCCGCCCCTCTGCCCGCTCGTTTCGTCAGTTGGCTTAGGCATACGGAGTTCATTCCCAATCTAAGATTGAACCAGATCGAGGGTTGCGGCAGCAAGATCAGCAGCACACAGAGGGGGACCCAACCGACCCTCGACTGGCGTATCCCACCCCTCTGGCCGACTGAGCGACCGCACTCTTGTTTCGTGGGTTGACTTAGGCATACGGAGTTCATTCCCAGTCTAAGCATACGGAGTTCATTCCCAGTCTAAGATTGAACCAGACTGAGGGTTGCGGCAACACATGTTGGGCTCGGGCATGTGCTGGTGTCAGATTTTTCTTCGCTAGGGCACCATCGTCGGTGCATCGCCGGAGAACTTGACCGACGACATTGGGGTTCCGGCGATCGGGGGGGCCGGGGGGTGCACGCACATGATGTGCGATGGGTGCTGGTACTTGGCCCTTATATTGGCCCCCTATGCCTCATCAAACCTCGAGAACTCACACCCCCTTAAAGAGCATTTGAGATTTTACAGGTTTGCTGCCAGTAGCCATTAAAGTGTTTGAAATGGGGACCCTTTTTTCAAATGGTCACAAAATCTTGTACACTTCGAGTTTTTAGCTGAATTTTTTTGTCCATGCCAAAAAAAATACAAGGATCACGTATACAAAGTTTGGGTTGAAAACTCCTTCTGAAAAAATTTTAAAAAATCTCAAACCGTAAAAAGTTTCGAAAGTCGTGAAAAATAGAAAACGAGTCGTCTTGCCATGAAAGTTCACGTGAAGGCTTAAGGGACCATTGTATGAATTTACAAGCCATAAAAATGGCATTGGCAGGCACAAATATGAAGATGTGCCTAAACCCACCTACCACCCTATCAATCTATGGCTCGCGCATCCCGTCTCTCTGGCAAACACAGTGCCCGACCGCCCGCCCGCCTGCTCGTTTCGTCGGTTGGCTTAGGCATACGGAGTTCATTCCCAGTCTAAGATCAGACCAGACCGAGGGTTGCGGTAGCAGGATCGATAGCACGCAGAGGGGGACCCGGTCGATCCCCGACTTGCGCATCCCGGCCCTTTGGCCGGCTGAGCGCCCGCACGCTCTTTTCATGGGTTAACTTAGGCATACGGAGTTCATTCCAGTCTAAGCATACGGAGTTCATTCCCAGTCTAAGATTAGTCCAGACCGAGGGTTGCGGTAGCACATGCTAAGCTTGGGCATGTGCTGGTGCCGCATTTTTCTTTATCGGGGCACCATCGCCGGAGCATCACCGGAGAACCTGACCGGCGGCATTGGGGTTCCGGCGATCAGGGGTCTGGGGGTATGCGCACATGATGTGTGATGGGTGCTGGTACTTGGCCCTTATATTGGCCCCCTATCCCTCATCAAATTTCGAGAACTCACACCCCTTAAAGGGCATTTGAGATTTTACAGGTTTGCTGCCAGTAGCCATTAAAGTGTATGAAATGGTGACACTATTTTCAAATGATCACAAAATCTTGTACACTTCGAGTTTTTAGCTAAGTTTTTTTGGGCATGCCAACAAAAATACAAGGATCACGTCTACCAAGTTTGGGGCCAAAACTCCTTCTGAAGAAAATTTTAAAAAATCCCGAACCGAAAAAAGTTTCAAAAATCATGAAAAATAAAAAACAAGTCATCCTGCCATTAAACTTCACGTGAAGGCTTAAGGGACCATTGTATGAATTCACAAGCCATAAAAATGAAGAAATATGAAGATGTGCCTAAACCCACCGACCACCCTATTGATCCACGGCTTGCGCATCCTGTCTCTCTTTCAGGTGTAGCGCCCGCCCGCCTGCCCGCCTACTCGTTTCGTCGGTTGGCTTAGGCATACGGAGTTCATTCCCAGTCTAAGATCGAACCAGACTGAGGGTTGTGGCAGCAGGATCGGCAGCACGTAGAGGGGGAACCGGTTGATCCCCGGCTTGTGCATCCCACCCCTCTGGCCGGTTGAGCACCCGTACGCTCATTTCATGGGTTGACTTAGGCATACGGAGCTTATTCCCAGTCTAAGCATACGTAGTTCATTCCCAGTCGAAGATCAAACTGGACCGAGGGTTGCGGCAGCACATGCTAGGCTCGAGCATGTGCTGGTGCTGCATTTTTCTTCGTCGGAGCATCGCCAGAGAACCTGACCGGCGACATTAGGGTACCGGCGGCATTGGGGTTCCGGCGATCAGGGGGCCGGGGGAGGTGTGCGCACATGATGTGCAATGGGTGCTGGTACTTGGCCCTTATATTGGCCCCCTATCCCTCTTCAAACCTCGAGAACTCACACGCGCTTAAAGAGCATTTGAGATTTTACAGGTTTGCTGCCAATAGCCATTAAAGTGTCTGAAACGGGGACACTTTTTTCAAATGGTCACAAAATCTTGTACACTTTGAGTTTTTAGCTGAATTTTTTTGTGCACGCCAAGAAAAATACAAGGATCATGTCTACCAGGTTTGGGGCCAAAACTCCTTCCAAAAAAATTTTAAAAAATCATGAACCGCAAAAAGTTTCAAAAATCGTGAAAAATAAAAAATGAGTCATCTTGCCATGAAACTTCACCTGAAGGCTTAACGGACCATTGTATGAATTTACAAGCCATAAAAATGGCATTGGCATGCAAAAATATGAAGATGTGCCTAAACCTACCTACCACTCTATCGATCCATGACTTGCGCATCCCGTCTCTCTGGCTGAAGTAGTGCCCGCCCGCCCGCCTGCCCGCTCGTTTCGTCAGTTGGCTTAGGCATATGGAGTTCATTCCCAGTCTAAGATCAGACCAGATCGAGGGTTGCGGTAGCAGGATCGGCAGCACGCAGAGGGGGACCCAACCGATCCCCGGCTTGTGCATCCCACCCCTCTAGCCGGCTGAGTGCCCGCACGCTCGTTTCGTGGGTTGACTTAGGCATACGGAGTTCATTCCCAGTCTAAGATCAGACCGGACCGAGGGTTGCAGTAGCACATCCTGGGCTCGAGCATGTGCTAGTGCCGAATTTTTCTTCCTCGGGGCACCATCATCGAAGCATCGCCGGAGAACCTGATCGACGTCATTGGGGTTTCGACGATTAGGGGGCGGGGGGTGTGCGCACATGATGTGCGATGGGTGCTGGTACTTGGCCCTTATATTGGCCCCCTATCCCACATCAAACCTCGAAAACTCACACCCGTTTAAAAAGCATTTAAGATTTTATAGGTTTGTTGCCAGTAGCGATTAAAGAGTCTGAAATGGGGACACTTTTTTCAAGTGGTCACAAAATCTTGTACACTTCCAGTTTTTAGCGGATTGTTTTTGTGCATGCCAACAAAAATACAAGGATCACGTCTACCAGGTTTGGGGCCAAAACTCCTTCCAAAAAATTTTTAAAAAATCTGAAACTGTAAAAAGTTTCAAAAATCATGAAAAATAGAAAATGGGTCATCTTGGCATTAAACTTCACGTGAAGACTTAAGGGACCATCGTATGAATTTACAAGCCATAAAAATGGCATTGGCAAGCAGAAATATGAAGATGTGCCTAAACCCACCTACCACCCTATCGATCCATGGCTTGCGCATCCCGTCTCTCTGGCCGTCGTAGTGCCCGCCCGCCCGCCCGCTTGTTTCGTCGGTTGGCTTAGGCATACGGAGTTCATTCCCAGTCTAAGATCAGACCAGCTCGAGGGTTGCGGTAGCAGGATCGGCAGCACGTAGAGGGGGACCCGACCGATCCTCAGCTTGCGTATCCCACCCCTCTGGCCTGCTGAGCGCACACGCACTCGTTTCGTAGGATGACTTAGGCATACGGAGTTCATTCCCAGTCTAAGCATACAGAGTTCATTCCCAATCTAAGATTGGATGGGATCGAGGGTTGCGGCTGCACATGCTGGGCTCGGGCAAGTGCTGGTGCCACATTTTTCTTCACTGGGGCACCATCGTCGGAGCATCGTCGGAGAACCTGACCGGCGGCATTAGGGTTCTAGCGATCGGGGGGGCCGGGGGGGGTGTGCGCACATGATGTACGATGGCTGCTGGTACTTGGCCCTTATATTGGCCCCCTATCCCTCATCAAACCTTGAGAACTCACACCCCCCTAAAGAGCATTTGAGATTTTACAGGTTTGCTGCCAGTAGCCATTAAAGTGTCTAAAATGGGGACACTTTTTTCAAATGGTCACAAAATCTTGTTCACTTCGAGTTTTTAGCTGAATTGTTTTGTGCATGCCAACAAAAATACAAGGATCACGTCTACCAAGTTTTTGGCCAAAACTCCTTCTGAAAAAATTTAAAAAAATCCCGAACTGTAAAAAGTTTCAAAAATCGTGAAAAATAGAAAACGAGTCATCTTGGCATGAAACTTCACGTGAAGGCTTAAAGGACCATTGTAAGAATTTACAACCCATAAAAATGGCATTGGCATGTAGAAATATGAAGATGTGCCTAAACCCACCTACCACCCTATCGATCCACGACTTGCGCATCCCGTCTCTCTGGCCAGCGTAGTGCCCGCCCGCTCGTTTCGTCGGTTAGGATAGGCATACGGAGTTCATTCCCAGTCTAAGATTAGACTAGACTGAGGGTTACGATCATAGGATCTGCAGCACGCAGAGGGGGACCAATCGATCCCCAGCTTGCGCATCCTGCCCCTCTAGCCGACTGAGCGCCCGCACGCTCGTTTCGTGGGTTGACTTAGGCATACGGAGTTCATTCCCAGTCTAAGCATACGGAGTTCATTCCCAGTCTAAGATCAGATCAGACCGAGGGTTACAGGAGCACATGCTGGGCTTGGGCATGTGCTGGTGTCGCATTTTTCTTCGTCGGGGCACCATCGCCGGAGCATCGTCGGAGAACCTGACCGGCGGCATTGGGGTTCCGGCGATCGGGGGGGCCGGGGGGGGTGTGCGCACATGATGTGTGATGGTTGCTGGTACTTGGCCCTTATATTGGCCCCCTATCCCCCATCCAACCTTTAGAACTCACACCCCCCTAAAGAGCATTTGAGATTTTACAGGTTTGCTGCCAGTAGCCATTAAAGTGTCTAAAATGGGGACACTTTTTTCAAATGGTCACAAAATCTTATTCACTTCGAGTTTTTAGTTGAATTTTTTTGTGCATGCCAAAAAAAATACAAGGATCACGTCTACCAAGTTTTTGGCCAAAACTCCTTCCGAAAAAATTTAAAAAAATCCCAAACAGCAAAAAGTTTCAAAAATCGTGAAAAATAGAAAACGAGTCGTCTTGGCATGAAACTTCACGTGAAGGCTTAAAGAACCATTGTAAGAATTTACAGCCCATAAAAATGGCATTGGCATGTAGAAATATGAAGATGTGCCTAAACCCACCTACCACCCTATCGATCCACGGCTTGCGCATCCCGTCTCTCTGGCCGATGTAGTGCCCGCCCGCCTGCTCATTTCGTCGGTTGGGATAGGTATACGGAGTTCATTCCCAGTCTAAGATCATACTGGACTGAGGGTTACGGTCGTAGGATCTGCAGCACACAGAGGGGGACCAGTCGATCCCCGGCTTGCGCATCCTGCCCCTCTAGCCGGCTGAGCCCCCGCACACTCGTTTCGTGGGTTGACTTAGGCATACGGAGTTCATTCCCAGTCTAAGCATACGGAGTTCATTTCCAGTCTAAGATCAGATCGGACCGAGGGTTACGGGAGCACATGCTGGGCTTGGGCATGTGCTGGTGTCACATTTTTCTTCGTCGGGGCACCATCGTCGGAGCATCGTCGGAGAACCTGACCGGCGGCATTAGGGTTCCGGCGATGGGGGGGCCGGAAGGGGGGTGGGCGCACATGATGTGCGATGGGTGCTGGTACTTGGCCCTTATATTGGCCCCCTATCCCTCATCAAACCTTGATAACACACACCCCTTTAAAAAGCATTTGAGATTTTACAGGTTTGCTGCCAGTAGCCATTAAAGTGTCTGAAATGGAGACACTTTTTTCAAATGGTCACAAAATCTTCTACACTTCGAGTTTTTACCTGAATTTTTTTGCGCATGCCAAAAAAATTACAAGGATCTTGTCTACCACGTTTGGGGCCAAAACTCCTTCCAAAAAATTTTTAAAAAATCCCAAACCGCAAAAAGTTTCAAAAATCGTGAAAAATAGAAAACGAGTCATCTTGCCATGAAACTTCACGTGAAGGCTTAAGGGACCATTATATGAATTTACAAGCCATAAAAATGGCATTGGCATGTAGAAATATGAAGATGTGCCTAAACCCACCTACCACGCTATCGATCCACGGCTTGCGCATCCCGTCTCTCTGGCCGATGTAGTGCCCGCCCGCCCACCCGCCTGCTCGTTTTGTCGGTTAGCTTAGGCATACGGAGTTCATACCCAGTCTAAGATTGGACCAGACTGAGGCTTGTATTAGCAGGATCGGAAGCACGCAGAGGAGGACTTGGTCGATCCCCGGCTTGCGCGTCCCGCCCCTCTGGCCGACTGAGCGCCCGCACGCTCGTTTCATGGGTTGACTTAGGCATACGGAGTTCATTCCCAGTCTAAGCATACGGAGCTCATTCTTAGTCTAAGATCGGATCGAACCAAGGGTTACGACAGCAAATGCTGGGCTCAGGCATGTGCTGGTGCCTCATTTTTCTTCGTCGGGGCACCATCATTGGAGCATCGCCGGAGAACTTGACCGGCGGCATTGGGGTTCCGGTGATCGAGGGGTGGCGCACATGATGTGCGATTGGTGCTGGTACTTGGCCCTTATATTTGCCCCCTATCCCTCATCAAACCTCGAGAACTCACACCCCCTTAAAGAGCATTTGAGATTTTACAGGTTTGCTGCCAGTAGCTATTAAAGTGTCTGAAATGAGGACACTTTTTTCAAATGGTCACAAAATCTTGTACACTTCGAGTTTTTAGCTGAATTTTTTTGTGCATGCCAACAAAAATACAAGGATCATGTCTACCAAGTTTGGGGCCAAAAAACCTTTCGAAAAAAGTTTAAAAAATCTCAGACCGTAAAAAGTTTTAAAAATCGTGAAAAATAGAAAACGAGTCGTCTTGCCATGAAACATCATGTGAAGGCTTAAGGGACTATTGTATGAATTTACAAGCCATAAAAATGGCATTGGCACACAAAAACATGAAGATGTGCCTAAACCCACCTACCACCCTATCGATCCACAGCTTGCGCATCCCGTCTCTCTGGCCGACGTAGTGCTCGCCCGCTCGTTTCGTCGGTTGGCTTAGGCATACGGAGTTAATTCCCAGTCTAAGATCAGACCAGACTGAGGGTTGCGGTAGCAAGATTGGCTGCACGCAGAGGGGGACCGACCGATCCACGACATGCGCATCCCGCCCCTCTGGTCGGCTGAAGGCCTGCACGCTCGTTTCGTGTGTTGACTTAGGCATACAGTGTTCATTCCCAGTCTAAGCATACGGAGTTCATTCCCAGTCTAAGATCAGATCAGACCGAGGGTTACTGCAGCACATGCTAGGCTCGGGGCACCATCATCGGAGCATCGCCGGAGAACCTGACCGGCAGCATTAGGGTTCCGACGATCGGGGGGTGTGCGCACATGATGTGCGATTGGTGTTGGTACTTGGCCCTTATATTTGCCCCCTATCCCTCATCAAACCTTGAGAACTCACACCCCCTTAAAGAGCATTTGAGATTTTACAGGTTTGCTGCCAGTAGCTATTAAAGTGTTTGAAATGAGAACACTTTTTTCAAATGGTCACAAAATCTTGTACACTTCGAGTTTTTAGCTGAATTGTTTTGTGCATGCCAACAAAAATACAAGGATCATGTCTACCAAATTTGGGACCAAAAATCCTTCTAAAAAAATTTAAAAAAATCTCGAACCGTAAAAAGTTTCAAAAATCGTAAAAAATAGAAAACGAGTCGTCTTGCCATGAAACTTCACGTGAAGCCTTAAGGGACCATTTCATGAATTTACAAGCCATAAAAATGGCATTGGCATGTAGAAATATGAAGATGTGCCTAAACCCACCTACCACCCTATCGATCCACAGCTTGCGCATCCCGTCTCTCTGGCCGGTGTAATGCCTGCCCGCCCGCCCGCCCGCTCATTTCGTCAGTCGGCTTAGGCATACGGAGTTCATTCATAGTATAAGATCAGACCAGAGCAAGGGTTGTGGCAGCAAGATCGGCAGCACGCAGAGGCGAACCCGGTCGATCCTCGACTTACGCATCCCGTCCCTCTGGCCGGCTGAGCGCCCGCACGCTCATTTCTTGGGTTAACTCAGGCATACGGAGTTCATTCCGAGTCTAAGGATACGGAGTTCATTCCCAGTCTAAGATCGGACTGGATCGAGGGTTGCGACAGCACAAGTTGGGCTCGGGCATTTGCTGGTGCCATATTTTTCTTCGTTGGGGCACCATCGTCGGAGCATCGTCGGAGAACATGACCGGCGGCATTGAGGTTTCGGCAATCGGGGGGGCCGGGGGGGTGTGCGCACATGATGTGTGATGGGGGCTGATACTTGGCCCTTATATTAGCCCCCTATCCCTCATCAAACCTCGAGAACTCACACCCCTTTAAAGAGCATTTGAGATTTTACAGGTTTGCTGCTAGTAGCCATTAAAGTGTATGAAATGGAGACACATTTTTCAAATGGTCACAAAATCTTGTACACTTCAAGTTTTTAGCTAAATTTTTTTGTGCATGCTAACAAAAATACAAGGATCACGTCTACCAAGTTTGGGGCCAAAAATCATTCCAAAAAATTTTAAAAAATCTCGAACCGTAAAAAGTTTCAAAAATCATGAAAAATAAAAAACGAGTCATCTTGCCGTGAAACTTCACGTGAAGGCTTAAGAGACCATTGTATGAATTTACAAGCCACAAAAATGGGATTGGCATGCAAAAATATGAAGATGTGCCTAAACCCACCTACCACCCTATCGATCCATGGCTTGCGCATCCCGTCTCTCTTGCCGACGTAGTGCCCGCCTGCCCGCTCATTTCGTCGGTTGGCTTAGGCATACGGAGTTCATTCTCAGTCTAAGATCAGATCAAACTGAGGGGTAGCAGGATTGGCAGCACGTAGAGGGGGACCCGACCGATCCCTGGCTTGCGCATCCCACCCCTCTGGCTGGCTGAACGCCCGCACGCTCATTTTGTGGGTTGACTTAGCCATACGGAGGTCATTCCAGTCTAAGCATAGGGAGTTCATTCCCAGTCTAAGATCGAACAAGACCGAGGGTTGCGGCAGCACATGTTGGGCTCATGTGCTGGTGTAGCATTTTTCTTCACCGGGGCACCATCGCTGAAGCATCGCCGGAGAACCTGACCGGCGGTATTAGGGTTCCGACGATCGAGGGGGCCAGGGGGTGCACACACATGATGTGCGATGGGTGCTGGTACTTGGCTTTTATATTGGCCCCCTATCCCTCATCAAACCTTGAGAACTCACACCCCCTTAAAGAGCATTTGAGATTTTATAGGTTTGTTGCCAGTAGCCATTAAAGTGTTTGAAATGGGGACACTTTTTTCAAATGGTCACAAAATCTCGTACACTTCAAGTTTTTAGCTGAATGTTTTTGTACATGCCAAAAAAAATACAAGGATCACGTCTACGAAGTTTGGGGACAAAACTCTTTCCAAAAATTTTTTAAAAAATCCCGAACCGAGAAAAGTTTCTAAAATTGTGAAAAATAGAAAATGAGTCGTCTTGCCCTGAAACTTCACGTGAAGGCTTAAGGGACCATTATATGAATTTACAGGCCATAAAAATGGCATTGGCATGTAGAAATATGATGATGTGCCTAAACCCACCTACCACCCTATCGATCCACGGCTTGCGCATCCCATCTCTCTGGCCGACGTAGTGCCCGCCCGCCCACCCGCCTGCTCATTTCGTCGGTTGGCTTAGGCATACGGAGTTCATTCCCAGTCTAAGATCGGATCAGACTGAGGCTTGCGACAAAAGGATCGATAGCACGTAGAGGGGGTCCCGACCGATCCCCGCCCCTCTGGCCGACTGAGCGCCCGTGCGCTCGTTTCGTGGGTTGACTTAGGCATACGGAGTTCATTCCCAGTCTAAGCATACGAAGCTCATTCCTAGTCTAAGATTGTATCAGACCGAGGGTTGCGACAGTACATGCTGCGCTCAGGCATGTGCTGGTGCCTCATTTTTCTTCGTCGGGGCACCATCGCCGGAGAACCTGACCGGCGGCATTGGGGTTCCGGCGATCGGGGGGTGTACGCACATGATGTGCGATTGGTGCTGGTACTTGGCCCTTATATTTTCCCCCTATCCCTCATCAAACCTCGAGAACTCACACCCCCTTAAAGAGCATTTGAGATTTTATAGGTTTGCTGCCAGTAGCTATTAAAGTGTCTGAAATGGGGACACTTTTTTCAAATGGTCACAAAATCTTGTACACTTCGAGTTTTTAGCTTAATATTTTTTTGCATGCCAAAAAAAATACAGGGATCACGTTTACCCAGTTTCGGGCTAAAAATCCTTCCAAAAAAATTTTAAAAAATCCCAAACCACAAAAAGTTTTGAAAATCGTGAAAAATAGAAAACGAGTCATCTTGCCATGAAACTTCACATGAAGGCTTAAGGGACCATTGTATGAATTTACAAGCCATAAAAATGGCATTGGCATGCAAAAATTATGAAGATGTGCCTAAACCCACGTACCACCCTATCGATCCACGGCTTGCGCATCCCGTCTCTCTGGCCGGAGTAATGCCCGCCCGCCCGCCCGCCCGCCCGATCGTTTCGTCGATTGGCTTAGGCATACGGAGTTCATTCCCAGTCTAAGATCGGACTAGATGGAGGGTTGTCATAGCAGGATCAGCAGCATGCAGAGAGGGACTCGACCGATCCTCGGCTTGTGTATCTTACCCCTCTAGTCGACTGAGAGCCCTGACGCTCGTTTCGTGGGTTGACTTAGGCATACATAGTTCATTCCCAGTCTAAAATCGAACCAGATCGAGGGTTGCGGCAGCACATGCTGGGCTCGGGCATGTGCTGGTGCCACATTTTTCTTCGTCGGGGCACCATCGTCGGAGCATCGCCGGAGAACCTGACCGGCGGCACGGGGGTTCCGACGATCGGGGGGGCTGGAGGCGGTTGTGCGCACATGATGTGCGATGGGTGCTGGTACTTGGCCCTTATATTAGCCCCCTATCCCTCATCAAACCTCCAGAACTCACACCCCTTTTAAGAGCATTTGAAATTTTACAGGTTTGTTGCCAGTAGCCATTAAAGTGTCTGAAATGGGACACTTTTTTCAAATGGTCACAAAATCTTGTACACTTCAAGTTTTTAGCTGATTTTTTTTTAGCATGCCAAAAAAAATACAAGGATCATGTCTACCAAGTTTAGGGACAAAAATCCTTCCAAAAAAATTTTAAAAAATCCCAAACCATAAAAAGTTTCAAAAATCGTGAAAAATAGAAAACGAGTCGTACTGCCATGAAACTTCACGTGAAGGCTTAAGGGACCATTGTATGAATTTACGAGCCATAAAAATGGCATTGGCATGCAGAAATATGAAGATGTGCCTAAACCCACCTACCAACCTATCGATCCATGGCTTTCGGATCCCGTCTCTCTGGGCGGCATAGTGCCTGCCTGCCTGCCCGCCCGTTCGTTTCGTCGGTTGGCTTAGGCATACGGAGTTCATTCCCAGTCTAAGATCAGACTAGACCGAGGGTTGAGACAGCAAGATCGGCAGCACGCAGAGGGGGACCCAACCGATCCTCGACTTATGCATCCCGTCCCTCTGGATGGCTGAGCGCTCGTACGCTCTTTTCGTGGGTTGACTTAGGCATACGGAGTTTATTCCCAGTCTAAGCATACGGAGTTCATTCCCTGTCTAAGATCAAACTGGACCGAGTCTTCTGGCAGCACATGCTGGGCTTGGGCATTTGCTGGTGCCACAGTTTTCTTCATCGAGGCACCATCGTTGGAGAACCTGACCAGCGGCATTGGGGTTCCGACGATCGGAGGGGCCGGGGGGGGAGTGTGCACATGATGTGCGATGGGTGCTGGTACTAGGCCCTTATTTTGGACCCCTATTCCTCATCAAACCTCGAGAACTGACACCCCCTTAAAGAGCATTTGAGATTTTACAGGTTTGCTACCAGTAGCCATTAATGTGTCTGAAATGGGGACATTTTTTTCAAATGGTAACAAAATCTTGTACACTTCGAGTTTTTAGTGAATTTTTTTATGCATGCCAAAAAAAATACAAGGATCATGTCTACCAAGTTCAGGGAAAAAACTCTTTCCAAAAAAATTTTAAAACATCCCGAACCGTAAAAAGTTTCAAAAATTGTGAAAAATAGAAAACGAGTCGTCTTGACATGAAACTTCACGTGAAGGCTTAAGGGACCAATGTATGAATTTACAAGCAATAAAAATGTTATTGGCACGTAGAAATATGAAGATGTGCGTAAACCCACCTACCACCCTATCGATCCACGGCTTGCACATCCCGCCTCTCAGGCCAGCGAAGTGCCCGTCAGCCCGCTCGCCCTCTCGTTTAATCGGTTGGCTTAGGCATTCAGAGTTCATTCCCAGTCTAAGATCGGATCAGACCAAGGGTTGCGGCAGCACGCAGAGGGGGACCTGACTGATCCCTGGCTTGTGCATCCCGCCCCTCTGGTCAACTGAGCGCCTGCACGTTCTTTTAATGGGTTGACTTAGGCATACGAAGTTCATTCCCAGTCTAAGCATACAGAGTTCTTTCCCAGTCTAAGATCGGAATGGACTGAGTGTTGCGGCATTTTTCTTCGTCGGGGCACCATCGCCAGAGCATCGTCGGAGAACCTAACCGGCGGCATTGGGGTTTCGACGATCGGGGGGGCCGGGGGGGTCTACGCACATGATGTGCGATGCGTGCTGCTACTTGGGCCCCATCGAACCTTGAGAACTCACACCCCCTTAAAGATCAATTGAGATTTTACAGGTTTGCTGCTAGTAGCCATTAAAGTGTCTAAAATGAGGACACTTTTTTCAAATGGTCACAAAATCTTGTACACTTCGAGTTTTTAGCTGAATTTTTTTATGCATGCCAACAAAAATACAAGGATCACGTCTACCAAGTTTGGGGCCAAATCTCCTTCCAAAAAAATTTTAAAAAATCCCAAACCTCAAAAAGTTTCGAATATCATGAAAAATAGAAAACGAGTCGTCTTGCCATGAAACTTCACGTGAAGGCTTAAGGGACCATTGTATGAATTTACAAGCCATAAAAATGGCATTGGAATGCAGAAATATGAAGATGCACCTAAACCCACCTACCACCCCATCGATCCATGGCTTGCGCATCCCGTTTCTCTAGTCGGTGTAATCCCCACCCGCCCGCTCGTTTCGTCGATTGGCCTAGGCATACGGAGTTCATTCCCAGTCTAAGATCAGACCAGACCAAGGGTTGTGGCAGTAGGATCGACAGCACGCAGAGGGGGACCCGGCTATCCCCGGCTTGTGCATCCCGCCCTTCTGGCCGACTGACCGCCCGCACGCTCGTTTCGTGGGTTGACTTAGGCATACGGAGTTCATTCCCAGTCTAAGCATACGGAGTTCATTCCTAGTATAAGATCGGATCAGACCGAGGGTTTCGGCAGCACATGCTTGGCTCGGGCATGTGCTGGTGCCACATTTTTCTACCTCGGGGCACCATCGCCAGAGCATCACTGGAGAACCTGACCGGCGGCATTGGGGTTCCGGTGATCGGGGGGTGTACGCACATGATGTGCGATTGGTTCTGGTACTTGGCCCTTATACTTTCCCCCTATCCCTCATCAAACCTCAAGAACTCACACCCCCTTAAAGAGCATTTGAGATTTTACAGGTTTCCTGCCAGTAGCTGTTAAAGTGTGTGAAATGGGGACACTTTTTTCAAATGGTCACAAAATCTTGTACACTTCGAGTTTTTAGCTTAATATTTTTTTGCATGCCAACAAAAATACAGGGATCACGTCTACCAAGTTTCGGGCTAAAAATCCTTCCAAAAAAATTTTAAAAAATCCCAAACCACAAAAAGTTTTGAAAATCGTGAAAAATAGAAAACGAGTCATCTTGCCATGAAACTTCACGTGAAGGCTTAAGGGACCATTGTATGAATTTACAAGCCATAAAAATGGCATTGGCATTCAAAAAAATATGAAGATGTGCCTAAACCCACCTACCACCCTATCGATCCACGGCTTGCGCATCCCGTCTCTCTGGCCGGAGTAATGCCCGCCTGCCCGCCCGCCCGCTTGTTTCGTCGGTTGGCTTAGGCATACGGAGTTCATTCCCAGTCTAAGATCGGACTGGATGGAGGGTTGTCATAGCAGGATCAGCAGCATGCAGAGGGGGACCCGATCGATCCTCGGCTTGTGTATCTTACCCCTCTGGCCGACTGAGCGCCCTGACGCTCGTTTCGTGGGTTGACTTAGGCATACATAGTTCATTCCCAGTCTAAAATCGAACCAGATCGAGGGTTACGGCAGCACATGCTGGGCTCGGGCATGTGCTGGTGCCACATTTTTCTTCGTCGGGGCACCATCGTCGGAGCGTCGTCGGAGAATCTGACCGGCGGCACTGGGGTTCCGATGATCGGGGGGCTGGAGGGGGTTGTGCGTACATGATGTACGATGGGTGCTGGTACTTGGCCCTTATATTAGCCCCCTATCCCTTATCAAACCTCCAGAACTCACACCCCTTTTAAGAGCATTTGAAATTTTACAGGTTTGTTGCCAGTAGCCATTAAAAAATCCCAAACCATAAAAAGTTTCAAAAATCATGAAAAATAGAAAACGAGTCGTACTGCCATGAAACTTCACGTGAAGGCTTAAGGGACCATTGTATGAATTTATGAGCCATAAAAATGGCATTGGCATGCAGAAATATGAAGATGTGCCTAAACCCACCTACCAACCTATCGATCCACGACTTTCGGATCCCATCTCTCCAGGCAGCATAGTGCCTGCCCGCCTGCCCGCCCGTTCGTTTCGTCGGTTGGCTTAAGCATACGGAGTTCATTCCCAGTCTAAGATCAGACTAGACCGAGGGTTGAGGCAGCAAGATTGGTAGCACGCAGAGGGGAACCCGACCGATCCTCGGCTTACACATCCCGTCCCTCTGGATGGCTGAACGCCCATACGTTCTTTTCGTGGGTTGACTTAGGCATACAGAGTTTATTCCCAGTCTAAGCATACGGAGTTCATTCCCTGTCTAAGATCAAATTGGACCGAGTCTTCTGGCAGCACATGCTGGGCTCGGGCATTTGCTGGTGCCACAGTTTTCTTCATCGAGGCACCATCGTCGGAGAACCTGACCAGTGGCATTGGGGTTCCGACGATCGGAGGGGCCGGGGGGGGAGTACGCACATGATGTGCGATGGGTGCTGGTACTAGGCCCTTATATTGGACCCCTATCCCTCATCAAACCTGGAGAACTGACACCCCCTTAAAGAGCATTTGAGATTTTACAGGTTTACTACCAGTAGCCATTAATGTGTCTGAAATGGGGACATTTTTTTTCAAATGGTCACAAAATCTTGTACACTTCGAGTTTTTAGTGAATTTTTTTATGCATGCCAAAAAAAATACAAGGATCATGTCTACCAAGTTCAGGGAAAAAACTCTTTCCAAAAAAATTTTAAAACATCCCGAACCGTAAAAAGTTTCAAAAATTGTGAAAAATAGAAAACGAGTCGTCTTGACATGAAACTTCACGTGAAGGCTTAAGGGACCAATGTATGAATTTACAAGCAATAAAAATGTTATTGGCATGTAGAAATATGAAGATGTGCGTAAACCCACCTACCACCCTATCGATCCACGGCTTGCACATCCCGCCTTTCAGGCCAGCGTAGTGCCCGTCAGCCCGCTCGCCCTCTCGTTTAATCGGTTGGCTTAGGCATTCAGAGTTCATTCCCAGTCTAAGATCGGATCAGACCAAGGGTTGCGGTAGCACGCAGAGGGGGACCTGACTGATCCCTGGCTTGTGCATCCCGCCACTCTGGTCAACTGAGCGCCTGCACGTTCTTTTAATGGGTTGACTTAGGCATACGGAGTTCATTCCCAGTCTAAGCATACAGAGTTCTTTCCCAGTCTAAGATCGGAATGGACTGAGTGTTGCGGCATTTTTCTTCGTCGGGGCACCATCGCCAGAGCATCGTCAGAGAACCTGACCGACGGCATTGGGGTTCCGACGATCGGGGGGGCCGGGGGGGTCTACGCACATGATGTGCGATGCGTGCTGCTACTTGGGCCCCATCAAACCTTGAGAACTCACACCCCCTTAAAGATCAATTGAGATTTTACAGGTTTGCTGCTAGTAGCCATTAAAGTGTCTAAAATGAGGACACTTTTTTCAAATGGTCACAAAATCTTGTACACTTTGAGTTTTTAGCTGAATTTTTTTATGCATGCCAACAAAAATACAAGGATCACGTCTACCAAGTTTGGGGCCAAACCTTCTTCCGAAAAAATTTTAAAATATCCCGAACAGCCAAAAGTTTCAAAAATCATGAAAAATAGAAAACGAGTCATCTTGCCATGAAACTTCACGTGAAGGCTTAAGGGGACATTGTATGGCATTGGCATGCAAAAATATGATGATGTGCCTAAACCCACCTACCACCCTATCGATCCACGGCTTACGCATCCCGTCTCTTTGGCCGACGCAGTGCCCGCCCGCCCGCATGTTTCGTCGGTTCGCTTAAGCATACGGAGTTCATTCCCAATCTAAGTTTGGACCGGGTCGAGGGTTACGGCAGCAGGATCGGCAGCACACAAAGGGGACGTGATCGATCCCTGGCTTGTGCATCCCGCCCCTCTGGCTGGCTGAGCGTCTGCGCGCTCGTTTCATGGGTTGACTTAGGCATGCAGAGTTCATTCCCAGTCTAAGCATACAGAGTTCATTCCCAGTCTAAGCATACAGAGTTCATCGGATTGGATCGAGGGTTATGGTAGCACATGCTAGGCTCGACCATGTGCTGGTGCCGCATTTTTCTTCGCTGGGGCACCATCGCTGGAGCATCGTCGGAGCATCGCCGGAGAGCCTGACCGGTGGCATTGAGGTTCCGACGATCAGGGGGGCCGGGGGGTATGCGCACATGATGTGCGATGGGTGCTGGTACTTGACCCTTATAGTGGCCCCCTATCCTTCATCAAACCTTGAGAACTCACACCCCCTTAAAGAGCATTTGAGATTTTACGGGCTTGCTGCCAGTAGCCATTAAAGTGTCTGAAATGGGGACACTTTTTTCAAATGGTCACAAAATCTTGTACACTTCGAGTTTTTAGCTGAATTTTTTTTTTGCATGCCAACAAAAATACAAGGATCACGTCTACCAAGTTTGGGGCCAAAACTCCTTCCAAAAAAATTTTAAAAAATCCCAAACCTCAAAAAGTTTCGAATATCGTGAAAAATAGAAAACGAGTCGTCTTGCCATGAAACTTCACGTGAAGGCTTAAGGGACCATTGTATGAATTTACAAGCCATAAAAATGGCATTGGAATGCAGAAATATGAAGATGCACCTAAACCCACCTACCACCCCATCGATCCATGGCTTGCGCATCCCGTCTGTCTAGTCGGTGTAATCCCCGCCCGCCCGCTCGTTTCGTCGATTGGCTTAGGCATACGGAGTTCATTCCTAGTCTAAGATCAGACCAAACCAGGGGTTACGGTAGTAGGATCGACAGCACGCAGAGGGGGACCCAGCTATCCCCGGCTTGTGCATTCCGCCCCTCTGGTCGACTGACCGCCCGTACGCTCGTTTCGTGGGTTGACTTAGACATACGGAGTTCATTCCCAGTCTAAGCATACGGAGTTCATTCCTAGTCTAAGATCGGATCAGACCGAGGGTTTCGGCAGCACATGCTGGGCTCGGGCATGTGCTGGTGCCACATTTTTCTACCTCGGGGCACCATCGTCGGAGCATCGCCGGAGAACCTGACCGGCGGCATTGGGGTTCCGACGATAGGGGGGCCGGGGGGTGCGCACATGATGTGCGATGGGTGTTGGTACTTGGCCCTTATATTGGCACCCTATCCCTCATCAAAACTCAAGAACTCACACCCTATTAAAGAGCATTTCAGATTTTACAGGTTTGCTGCCAGTAGCCACTAAAGTGTCTGAAATGGGGACACATTTTTCAAATGGTCACAAAATCTTGTACACTTCGAGTTTTTATCTGATTTTTTTTGTGCATGCAACAAAAATAAAAGGATCACGTCTACCAAGTTTGGGGCCAAAACACCTTTCAAAAAATTTTTAAAAAATCCCGACCTACAAAAAGTTTCAAAAATCATGAAAAATAGAAAACGAGTTGTCTTGCCATGAAACTTCACGTGAAGGCTTAAGGGACCATTGTAAGAATTTACAAGCCATGAAAATGGCATTGGAATGCAGAAATATGAAGATGCACCTAAACCCACCTACCACCCCATCGATCCATGGCTTGCGCATCCTGTCTGTCTAGTCGGTGTAATCCCCGCCCGCCCGCTCGTTTCGTCGATTGGCTTAGGCATACGGAGTTCATTCCTAGTCTAAGATCAGACCAAACCAGGGGTTACGGTAGTAGGATCGACAGCACGCAGAGGGGGACCCAGCTATCCCAGGCTTGTGCATCCCGCCCCTCTGGTCGACTGACCGCCCGTACGCTCGTTTCGTGGGTTGACTTAGGCATACGGAGTTCATTCCCAGTCTAAGCATACGGAGTTCATTCCTAGTCTAAGATCGGATCAGACCGAGGGTTTCGGCAGCACATGCTGGGCTCGGGCATGTGCTGGTGCCACATTTTTCTACCTCGGGGCACCATCGTCGGAGCATCGCCGGAGAACCTGACCGGCGGCATTGGGGTTCCGACGATAGGGGGGCCGGGGGGTGCGCACATGATGTGCGATGGGTGTTGGTACTTGGCCCTTATATTGGCACCCTATCCCTCATCAAAACTCAAGAACTCACACCCCATTAAAGAGCATTTCAGATTTTACAGGTTTGCTACCAGTAGCCACTAAAGTGTCTGAAATGGGGACACTTTTTTCAAATGGTCACAAAATCTTGTACACTTCGAATTTTTATCTGATTTTTTTTGTGCATGCAACAAAAATAAAAGGATCACGTCTACCAAGTTTGGGGCCAAAACACCTTTCAAAAAATTTTTAAAAAATCCCGACCTACAAAAAGTTTCAAAAATCATGAAAAATAGAAAACGAGTTGTCTTGCCATGAAACTTCACGTGAAGGCTTAAGGGACCATTGTATGAATTTACAAGCCACAAAAATGGCATTGGCATGCAGAAAAATGAAGATTTGCCTAAACCCACCTACCACCCTATCGATCCACGGCTTGCGCATCTCGTCTCTCTGGCCGATGTAGTGCCCGCCCGCTCATTTCGTCGGTTGGCTTAGGCATATGAAGTTCATTCCCAGTCTAAGATCAGACCGGACCGAGGGTTACGGTAGCACATGCTGGGTTCGGGCATGCGGTGGGGCTGAATTTTTTTTCACCGGGGCACCGTCGTCGTAGCATCACCGGAGAACCCGACCGGCGGTATTGGGGTTCCGGTGATCAGGGGGGCGGGGGGTGTGCGCACATGATGTGCGATGGGTGCTGGTGCTTGGCCCTTATATTTCCCCCCTATCCCTCATCAAACCTTGAGAACTCACACACCCTTAAAGAGCATTTGAGATTTTATAGGTTTGCTGCCAGTAGCCATTAATGTGTCTGAAATGGGGACATTTTTTTCAAATGGTCACAAAATCTTGTACACTTCTAGTTTTTAGCTGAATTTTTTGTGCATGCCAAAAAAAATACAAGGATCACGTCTACAAAGTTTGGGGCCAAAACTCCTTCCAAAAAAAATTTAAAAAATCCCGAACCATAAAAAGTTTCAAAAATCAAGAAAAATAAAAAGCGAGTCGTCTTGCCATGAAACTTCACGTGAAGGATTAAGGGACCATTGTATGAATTTACAAGCCATAAAAATGGCATTGGCATGCAAAAATATGAAGATATGCCTAAACCCATGTACCTCTTTATCGATCCACGGCTTGCGTATCCCGTCTCTCTGGCCGACGTAGTGCCCGCCTGCCCTTCCGCACGCTTGTTTTGTCGATTGGCTTAGGCATACGGAGTTCATTCCTAGTCTAAGATCTGACCAAACCAAGGGTTGCGACAGCACATGCTGGGCTCGGGCATGTGCTAGTGCCGTATTTTTCTTCGTCAAAGCACCATCTCCAGAGCATCGTCGGAGAACCTGACCGACGGCATTGGGGTTCCGGCGATCAGAGGGGCCGGGGGTGGTTTGCACATGATGTGCGATGGGTGCTGGTACTTGGCCCTTATATTGGCCCCCTATCCCTCATCAAACCTCAAGAACTCACACCACCTTAAAGAGCATTTGGGATTTCACAGGTTTGCTGCCAATAGGCATTAAAGTGTCTGAAATGGGGACAGTTTTTTCAAATGGTCACAAAATCCTGTACACTTTGAGTTTTTAGCTGAATTTGTTTGTGCATGCCAACAAAAATACAAGGATCACGTCTACCAAGTTTAGGGCCAAAACTCTTTCCCAAAAAATTTTAAAAAATCCCGAACCACAAAAAGTTTCGAAAATCATGAAAAATAAAAACGAGTCGTCTTGCCATGAAACTTCACGTGAAGGCTTAAGGGACCATTGTATGAATTTACAAGCCATAAAAATGGCATTGGCATGCAGAAATATGAAGATGTGCTCAAACCCACCTACCACCTTATTTATCCACAGCTTGCGCATCCCGTCTCTCTGGCCGGCGTAGTGCCCGCTCGCCCTTCCGCCCGCTTGTTTCGTTGATTGGCTTAGGGATACAGAGTTCATTCCCAGTCTAAGATCGGATCGGACCGAGGGTTATGACAGCACATGTTAGGCTCGGGCATGTGCTGGTACCCTAATTTTCTTCGTCGGCTGAGCGTCCGCATGCTCGTTTCGTGGGTTGACTTAGGGATACGAAGTTCATTCCCAGTCTAAGATCGGACTAGACCGAGGGTTGCGGCAGGATATGCTGGGCTCGGGCATGTGCTGGTGCTGCATTTTTCTTCGCCGGGGCACCATCGTCGAAGCCTCGCCGAAGAACCTGATCGGTGCCATTGGGGTTCTGACGATCGGTGAGGTCGGGGGGGTGTGCACACATGATGTGAGATGGGTGCTGGTACTTGGATCTTATATTTGCCCCCTATCCCTCATCAAGCCTCGAGAACTCACACCCCCTTAAAGAGCATTTGAGATTTTACAGGTTTGCTGCTAGTAGCCAATTAAAGTGTCTGAAATGGGGACACTTTTTTCAAATGGTTACAAAATCTTGTACACTTCGAGTTTTTAGCTGAATTGTTTTGTGCATGCCAACAAAAATACAAGGATCACGTCTACCAAGTTTGGATCCAAAACTCCTTTCGAAAAAATTTTAAAAAATCTCGAACCGAAAAATGTTTTGAAAATCGTGAAAAATAGAAAACGAGTCGTCTTGCCATTAAACTTCAGGTGAAGACTTAAGGGACCATTGTATGAATTTACAAGCCATAAAAATGGCATTGGCATGCAGAAATATGAAGATGTTCCTAAACCCACCTACCACCCTATCAATCCATGGCTTGCGCATCCTGTCTCTTTAGCCGGCGTAGTGCCCGCTCGCCCGTCCGCTCGTTTCGTCGGTTGGCTTAGGCATACGGAGTTCATTACCAGTCTAAGGTCAGATCAGATTGAGGGTTGCGACAGCAGGATCGGTAGTGCGCAGAGGGGGACTCAGCCAATCCCCAACTTGTGCATCCCGACCCTCTGACCGACTGAGCACCCGTACGTTTGTTTCGTGGGTTGACTTAGGCATACGAAGTTCATTCCTAGTCTAAGCATACGGAGTTCATTCCCAGTCTAAGATCAGACCAGACCGAGGGTTGCAGCAGCACATGCTGGGCTCGGGCATGTGCTGGTGCCGCATTTTTCTTTGTCCGGGCACCATCACCGGAGAACCTAACCGGTGGCATTGGGGTTTCGACCAACGGAGGGGCCGGGGGGGATGTGCGCACATGATGTGCAACGGGTGCAGGTACTTTTCCTTTATATTGGCCCCCTATCCCTCATCAAACCTCGAGAACTCACAGCCTTTTAAAAAGCATTTGAGATTTTACAGGTTTGTTGCCAGTAGCCATTAAAGTGACTAAAATGGGGACACCTTTTTCAAATGGTCACAAAATCTTGTACACTTTGAGTTTTTAGCTGAATTTTGTTGTGCATGCCAAAAAATATAAAAGGATCACGTCTACCAAGTTTGGGTCCAAAACTCCTTCCAAAAAATTTTTAAAAAATCCCGAACCGTGAAAAGTTTCAAAAATCGTGAAAAATAGAAAACGAGTCGTCTTGCCATGAAACTTCACGTGAAGGTTTAAGGACCATTGTATGAATTTACAAGCCATAAAAATGGCATTAGCACGTAGAAATATGAAGATTTTCCTAAACCCACCTACCACCCTATCGATCCACGGCTTGCGCATCCCGTCTCTCTGGCTGGCGTAGTGCCCGCCCACCCGCCCGCTCGTTTCGTCGGTTGCATTAGGAATATGGAGTTCATTCCCACTCTAAGTTTGGACAGGAACGAGGGTTATGGCAGCACATGCTGGGCTCGGGCATGTGCTGGGGCCACATTTTTCTTCACCAGGGCACCATCGTCGGAGCATCGTCAGAGAACTTGACCGGCGGCATTGGGATTCTGGCGATCGGGGGGGCCGGGGGGGGTGTGCGCACATGATGTGTGATGGGTGCTGGTACTTGGCCCTTATATTGGCCCCCTATCCCTCATCAAACCTCGAGAACTCACATCCCCTTAAAGAGCATTTGAGATTTTACAGGTTTGGTGCCAGTAGCCATTAAAGTGTCTAAAATTGGGACACTTTTTTCAAATGGTCACAAAATCTTGTACACTTCGAGTTTTTAGCTGAATTTTTTTGTGCATACCAAAAAAAATAAAAGGATCACGTCTACCAAGTTTGGAGCTGAAGCTCCTTCCAAAAAAATTTAAAAAAATATCGAACCGTAAAAAGTTTCAAAAATCGTAAAAAATAGAAAACGAGTCATCTTGCCATGAAACTTCACGTGAAGGCTTAAGGGACCATTGTATGAATTTACAAGCCATAAAAATGGCATTGACATGCAGAATTATGAAGATCTGCGTCAACCCACCTACCTCCATATCGATCCACGGCTTGTGCATCCTGTCCTCTAGCTGGCGTAATGCCCGCCCGCCCGCCCGCTTGTTTTGTCGGTTGGATTAGGCATACGGAGTTCATTCCCACTCTAAGATCGGACCAGAATGAGGGTTACAGAAGCACATGCTAGGCTTGAGCATGTGCTAGGGCCACATTTTTCTTCACGGGGCACCATCGTCGGAGCATCGTCGGAGAACCTAGCCAGCGGCATTGGGGTTCTGGCGATTGGGGGGGCCGGGGGGGTGTGCACACATGATGTGTGATGGGTGCTGGTACTTGGCCCTTATATTGGCCCCCTATCCCTCATCAAACCTCGAGAACTCACATCCCTTTAAAGAGCATTTGAGATTTTACAGTTTTGCTGCCAGTAGCCGTTAAAGTGTCTGAACTGGGGATACTTTTTTCAAATGGTCACAAAATCCTGTACACTTCGAGTTTTTAGCTAAATTTTTTTGTGCATGCCAACAAAAATACAAGGATCACGTCTACCAAGTTTGGGGCAAAAAATACTTCCAAAAAAATTTTAAAAAATCCCAAACCGCAAAAAGTTTCAAAAATCATGAAAAATAGAAAACGAGTCGTCTTGCCATGAAACTTCACGTGAAGGATTAAGGGACCATTGTATGAATTTACAAGCCATAAAAATGGCATTGGAATGCAGAAATATGAAGATGTACCTAAACCCACCTACCACCCTATCGATCCACGGCTTGCGCATCTTGTATCTCTGGCCGACGTAGTGCCCGCCCGCCCGCCTGCTCGTTTCATCGGTTCGCTTAGGCATACGGAGTTCATTCCCAGTCTAAGATCAGACTGGACTGAGGGTTGCAGCAGCATGATCGACAGCACGCAGTGGGGGACCCGGTCGATCCCCGACTTGCGCATCCCACCCCTCTGGCCGGCTGAGCGCCCGCACGCTCGTCTCGTGTGTTGACTTAGGCATATAGAGTTCATTTCCAGTCTAAGCATGTGCAGTTCATTCCCAGTCTAAGATCGGACCGGACCGAGGGTTGCGGCAGCACATACTGGGCTCGGGCATGTGCTGGTGCCGCATTTTTCTTCACCGGGGCACCATTACCGGAGCATCGCCAGAGAACCTGACAGGTGGCATTGGGGTTCCGGCGATCGGGGGGGCCGAGGGGGTGTGCGCACATGATGTGCGATGGGTGCTGGTATTTGGCCCTTATATTGGCCCCCTATCCCTTATCAAACCTCAAAAACTCACACCCCCTTAAAGAGAATTTGAGATTTTTCAGGTTTCCTGCCAGTAGCCATTAAAGTGTCTGGAATGGGGACACTTTTTTCAAATGATCACCAAATCTTGAACACTTCGAGTTTTTAGCTGAATTTTTTTTTGCATGCCAACAAAAAGACAAGGATCACGTCTACCAAGTTTGGGGCCAAAACTCCTTTCAAAAAAATTTAAAAAAATCCCGAACCAAAAAATGTTTCAAAAATGATGAAAAATAGAAAACGAGTCGTCTTGCCATGAAACTTCACGTGAAGGCTTAAGGGACCATTTTATGAATTTACAAGCCATAAAAATGGCATTGACATGTAGAAATATGAAGATGTGCCTAAACCCACCTACCACCCTACCGATCCACGGCTTGCACATCCCATCTCTCTGGCCAACGTAGAGCCCGCCCGCCCACTCGTTTCATCTGTTGGCTTAGGCATACGGAGTTCATTCCCAGTCTAAGATGGGATTGGATCAAGGATTGTGGCAGCAGGATCAGCAGCACGTAGAGGGGGACCCGACCGATCCCCGGCTTGCGCATCCCGCCCCTCTGGTCGGCTAAGCGGCCGCATGCTCATTTCATGGGTTAACTTAGGCATACGGAGTTCATTCCTAGTCTAAGCATACGGAGTTCATTCCCAGTCTAAGATTGGACCAGACCGATGGTTGCGGCAGACATGCTGGGCTTGGTCAAAATGCAAAAGGGGACCCGATCGATGCCCAGCTTGCGCATCCCGCCCCTCTAGCCAGCTGAGCGCCCGCACGCTCATTTCGTGGGTTGGCTTAGGCATATGGAGTTCATTCCCAATCTAAGATCGGATCGGACCAAGTGTTGCGATAGCACATGCTGGGCTCGGGCATGTGCTGGTGCCACATTTTTCTTCGTCGGGGCATGATCGTTGGAGCATTGTCGGAGAACCTGACCGGTGGTATTGGGGTTCCGGTGATCGGGGGGGCCGGGGGGGTGTGCGCACATGATGTTCGATGGATGCTGGTACTTGGCCCTTATATTGGCCCCCTATCCCTCATCAAACCTCGAGAACTCACACCCCCTTAAAGAGCATTTGAGATTTTACAGGTTTGCTGCCAGTTACCATTAAAGTGTCTAAAATGGAAGCACTTTTTCCAAATGGTCACAAAATCTTGTACACTTTGGGTTTTTAGCTGAATTGTTTTGTGCATGCCAAAAAAAATACAAGGATCACGTCTACCAAGTTTGGGGTCAAAAATCCTTTCAAAAAAATTTTAAAAAATTCTGAACCGTAAAAAGTTTCAAAAATCGTGAAAAATAGAAAACGAGTCGTCTTGCTGTGAAACTTCACATGAAGGCTTAAGGGACCATTGTATGAATTTACAAGCCATAAAAATGGCATTGGCACACAGAAATATGAAGATGTGCCTAAACCCACCTACCACCTTATCGATCCACGGCTTGCTCATCCCGTCTCTATGGCCAGCGTGGTGCCCGCCCGCCTGCCCACCCGCTCGTTTCGTCGATTGTGTTAGCCATACGGAGTTCATTCCCAGTTTAAGATCGGATCGGACCGAGGGTTGTTGCAGCAGGATCGACAGCACGTAGAGGGGGACCCGATCGATCCCCGGCTTGCACATCCCACCCCTCTGGCCGGCTGAGCACCCACACGCTCGTTTCGTGGGTTGACCTAGGCATACGGAGTTAATTCCCAGTCTAAGCATACAAAGTTCATTCCCAGTCTAAGATCGGACTGGACCGAGGGTTGCGGCAGCACATGCTAGGCTTGGGCATGTGATGGTGTCGCATTTTTCTTCACCAGGGCACCATCACCGAAGCATCATCGGAGAACCTGACCGACGGCATTGGGGTTCCGGTGATCGGGGGGGCCGGGGGTGGTGTGCGCACATGATATGCGATGGGTGCTAGTACTTGGCCCTTATATTGTCCCCCTATCCCTCATCAAACCTTGAGAACTCACACCCCCTTAAAGAGCATTTGAGATTTTACAGGTTTGCTGCGAGTAGCCATTAAAGTGTCTGTAATGGGGACACGTTTTTCAAATGGTCACAAAGTCTTGTACACTTCCAGTTTTTAGCTGAATTTTTTTTTTTGCATGCCAACAAAAATACAAGGATCGCATCTGCCAAGCTTGGGGCCAAAAATCCTTCCGAAAAAATGTTAAAAAAATCTCGAACCGTAAAAAGTTTTGAAAATCGTGAAAAATAGAAAATGAGTCGTCTTGCCATAAAACTTCAGGTGAAGGCTTAAGGGACCATTGTATGAATTTACAAGCCATAAAAATGGCATTGGCACATAGAAATATGAAGATGTCCCTAAACCCACCTACCACCCTATCGATCCATGGCTTGCGCATCTCGTCTCTCTAGCCGACGTAGTGCCCGCCCACTCGTTTCATCGGTTGGCTTAGGCATACGGAGTTAATTCCCAGTCTAAGATCGGACTGGATTGAGGGTTGTGGCAGTAGGAAGGGCAGCACGCAGAGAGGGACCCGGTCGATCCCCGGCTTGCGCATCCCGCCCCTCTGGCCGGCTGAGCGCCCGCACGCTCGTTTCGTGGGTTGACTTAGGCATACGGAGTTCATTCCCAGTCTAAGCATACGGAGTTAATTCCCAGTTTAAGATCAGATCAGACCGAGGGTTGTGGCAGCACATGCTGGGCTCGGGCATGTGTTGGTGCCGTATTTTTCTTCGCCAGGGCACCATCGCCGGAGCATCGTCGGAGAACCTAACTGGCGGCATTGGGGTTCCGGTGATCGGGGGGGCCGGGGCATGTGTGCACACATAATGTGCGATGGGTGCTGGTACATGGCCCTTATATTGGCCCCCTATCCCTCATCAAACCACGAGAACTCATACCCCCTTAAAGAGCATTTGAGATTTTACAGGTTTGCTGCCAGTAGCCATTAAAGTGTCCGAAATGGGGACACTTTTTTCAAATGGCCATAAAATCTTGTACACATCGAGTTTTTAGCTGAATTTTTTTGTGCATGCCAAAAAAGAATAAAAGGATCACGTCTATGTTTGTGATTTTACAGTTGGTTTAGGCATTTGAGATTTTATAGGTTTGCTGCCAGTAGCCATTAAAGTGTCTGAAATGGGGACAATTTTTTCAAATGGTCACAAAATCTTATACACTTCGAGTTTTTAGCTGAATTTTTTTGTGCATGCCAAGAAAAATACAAGGATCATGTCTACCAAGTTTGGGGCCAAAAATCCTTCCGAAAAAATTTTAAAAAATTACAAACCGTAAAAAGTTTTAAAAATCGTGAAAAATAGAAAATAAGTCGTCTTGCCATGAAACTTCACGTGAAGGCTTAAAGGACCATTGTATGAACTTACAAGCCATAAAAATGGCATTGGCATGCAGAAATATGAAGATGTGCCTAAGCCCACCTACCACCCTATCTATCCACGGCTTGCGCATCCTGTCTCTGTGGTCGGCGTAGTGCCCACCCGCCTGCTCGTTTCATCAGTTTGCTTAGGCATACGGAGTCTATTCCCAGTGTAAGATCAGATTAGACTGAGGGTTGTGGCAGCAGGATCGACAGCACGTAGAGGGGGACCCAGTCGAAACCCAGCCTGCGTATCTCGCTCCTCTGGCCGCCTGACCACCCGCACGATCATTTCGTGGGTTGACTTCGGCATACGGAGTTCATTCCCAGTCTAAGCATACGGAGTTCATTCCCAGCCTAAGATCGGATTGGACTGAGGGTTGCGGCAGCACATGCTGGGCTCGGGCATGTACCGGTGCCGTATTTTTCTTCACCGGGGCACCATCGTCGAAGCATCGTCGGAGAACCTGATCGGTGGCATTGGGGTCCCGGCGATCGGGGGGGCCTGGGGGGTGCGCACATGATGAGAAATGGGTGCTGGTACTTGGCCCTTATATTTGCAACCTATCCCTCATCAAACCTTGAGAACTCACACCACCGTAAAGAGCATTTGAGATTTTACAGGTTTGCTGCCAATAGCCATTAAAGTGTCTGAAATGGGGACACTTTTTTCAAATGGTCACAAAATCTTGTACACTTCGAGTTTTTAGCTGAATTTTTTTTTGCACTCCAACAAAAATACAAGGATCACGTCTACCAAAGTTTGGGGCCAAAACTCCTTCCGAAAAAATTTTAAAAACTCCCAAACCTCAAAAAGTTTCAAAAATTATGAAAAATAGAAAATGAGTCGTCTAGCCATGAAACCTCACGTGAAGGCTTAAGGGACCATTGTATGAATTTACAAGCCATAAAAATGGCTTTGGCATGCAAAAATATGAAGATGTACCTAAACCCACCTACCACCCTATCAATCCACGGCTAGCGCATCCCGTCTCTCTGGCCGACGTAGTGCCCGCCCGCCCGCCCGCTCTTTTCGTCGGTTGGCTTAGGCATACAGAGTTCATTCCAAGTCTAAGATCAGACCAGACCGAGGGTTACGGTAGTAGGATCAGCAGCACACAGAAGGGGACCCGACCGATCCCCTTCTTGCGCATCCTGTCCATCTGGCCGACTGAGCGCCCGCACGCTCGTTTCGTGGGTTGACATAGGCATATGGAGTTCACTCCCAGTCTAAGCATACGGAGTTCACTCCCAATCTAAGATCAGATCAGACCGAGGGTTGTGGCAGCACATGCAGGACTCGGGCATGTGCAGGTGCCACATTTTTCTTCGTAGGGGCACCATCGTCGGAGCATCGTCGGAGAACCTGGCCGATGGCATTGGGGTTCCAGCGATCGGGGGGCCCGGGGGGGTGTACGCACATGATGTGCGATGGGTGCTGGTACTTGGCCCTTATATTGGCCCCCTATGCCTCATCAAACCTCGACAACTCACACCCCCTTAAAGAGTATTTCAGATTTTACAGGTTTGCTGCCAATAGCCTTTAATGTGTCTGAAATGGGGACAGTTTTTTCAAATGGTCACAAAATCTTGTACACTTCGAGTTTTTAGCTGAATTTTTTTGTGCATGCCAAAAAAAATACAAGGATCACGTCTACAAAGTTTGGGACCAAAACTCCTTTCGAAAAAATTTTAAAAAACTCTCGAACCGTAAAAGGTTTCAAAAATCGTGAAAAATAGAAAACGAGTCGTCTTGCCATGAAACTTCACGTGAAGGCTTAAGGGACCATTGTATGAATTTACAAGCCATAAAAATGGCATTGGTATGCAAAAATATGAAGATGTGCCTAAACCCACCTATCACCCTATCGATTCACGACTTGCGCATCCCGTCTCTCTGGCCAGCGTAGCACCTGCCCGCCCGCCTGCCCGTCCACTCGTTTCGTCGGTTGGCTTAGGCATACAGAGTTCATTCCCAGCCTAAGATCAGACCGGACCGAAGGTTGCAGCAGTAGGATCGGTAGCACGCAGAGGGGGACCGACTGATCCCCGGCTTGCACATCCTGCCCCTCTGGCCGGCTAAGTGCCCGCACGCTCGTTTTGTGGGTTGACTTAGGCATACGGAGTTCATTCCCAGTCTAAGCATACAGAGTTCATTCCCAATCTAAGATCGAACTGGACCGAGGGTTGCGGCAGCACATGCCAGGCTCGGGCATGTGCTGGTGTCGCATTTTTCTTCGTCGGGGCACTATCGCCAGAGCATCACCGGAGAACCTGACCAGTTGCTTTTGGGTTCCAGCGATTGGGGGGGCCAGGGGGGTTGTGCGCACATGATGTGTGATGGGTGCTAGTACTTGGCCCTTATATTGGCCCCTATCTCTCATCAAACCTCGAGAACTCACACCCCCTTAAAGAGCATTTGAGATTTTACAGGTTTGCTGCCAGTAGCCATTAAAATGTATGAAATGCGGACACTTTTTTCAAATGGTCACAAAATCTTGTACACTTCAAGTTTTTAGCTGAATTTTTTTGTGCATGCCAACAAAAATAAAAGGATCACTCTACCAAGTTTGGGGCCAAAACTCCCTCCAAAAAAAATTTTAAAAAATTTGGAACCGTAAAAGGTTTCAAAAATCGAGAAAAATAGAAAACGAGTTGTCTTGCCATGAAACTTCACGTGAAGGCTTAAGGGACCATTGTATGAATTTAAAAGCCATAAAAATGGCATTGGCATGTAGAAATATGAAGATGTGCCTAAACCCACCTACCACTCTATCGATCCACGGCTTGCGCATCCCGTCTCTCTGGCTGACGTAGTGCCCGTCCGCCCGCCCGCTCATTTCGTCGGTTGGCTTAGGTATACGGAGTTCATTCCCATTCTAAAATTCGACCAGACCGAGGGTTACAGCAGCAGGATCGGTAGCATACAGATGGGGACCCGATCGATCCCCAGCTTGCGCATCCCGCCCCTCAGGCCGGCTGAGTGCCCGCACGCTCGTTTCGTGGGTTGACTTAGGCATACGAAGTTTATTCCCAGTCTAAGTATATGGAGTTCATTCCTAGTCTAAGCATACGGAGTTCATTCCCAGTCTAAGATCGGACCGGACTAAGGGTTGCAACAGCACATGCTAGCTCGGGCATGTGCTGGTGCCGTATTTTTCTTCACCGGGGCACTACGCCGGAGCATCACCGGAGAACCTGACCGGAGGCATTAGGGTTCCGGTGATCGGGGGGGCCGTGGGGTGTGCACACATGATGTGCGATGGGTGCTGGTACTTCGCCCTTATATTGGCCCCCTATCCCTCATCAAACCTCGAGAACTCACACCCCCTTAAAGAGCATTTCAGATTTTACAGGTTTGCTGTCAGTAGCCATTAAAGTGTCTGGAATGGGGACACTTTTTTCAAATGGTCACAAAATGTTGTACACTTCGAATTTTTAGCTGAATTTTTTTGTGCATGCCAACAAAGATACAAGGATCACGTGTACCAAGTTTGGGGCCAAAACTCCTTCCGAAAAAATTTAAAAAAATCCCAAACCATAAAAAGTTTTGAAAATCGTGAAAAATAGAAAACGAGTCGTCTTGCCATGAAACTTCACGTGAAGGCTTAAGAGACCATTGTATGAATTTACAAGCCATAAAAATGGCATTGGCATGCAGAAATATGAAGATGTACCTAAACCCACCTACCACCTTATCGATCCACGGCTTGCCCATCCTGTCTCTCTGGCCAGCGTGGCGCCCACCCGCCCACCCGCTCGTTTCATCGGTTGGCTTAGGCATACGGAGTTCATTCCCAGTCTAAGATCAGACCGGACCAAAGGTTGCGGTAGTAGGATCGGTAGCCCATAGAAGGGGACTGACCGATCCCCGACTTGCGCATCCTGCCCCTCTGGCCGGCTGAGCACCCGCACGCTCGTTTTGTGGGTTGACTTAGGCATACGGAGTTCATTCCCAGTCTAAGCATACATAGTTCAATCCCAGTCTAAGATCGGACCGGGCCGAGGGTTGTGGCAGCACATGCTGGCCTCGAGCATGTGCTGGTGCCTCATTTTTCTTCGTTGGGGCACCATCGTCAAAGCATCGCCAGAAAACCTGACCGACGGCATTGGGGTTCCAACAATCGGGGTGCCGGAGGTGTACAAAAATGATGTGCGATGGGTACTGGTACTTGGCCCTTATATTGGCCCCCTATCCTTCATCAAACCTCGAGAACTCACACCACCTTAAAGAGCATTTGAGATTTTACAGGTTTACTGCCAATAGCCATTAAAGTGTCTAAAATGGGACACTTTTTTCAAATGGTCACAAAATCTTGTACACTTCGAGTTTTTAGCTGAATTTTTTTGTGCATGCCAAAAAAAATACAAGGATCTCGTCTACCTAGTTTGGGGCCAAAACTCCTTCCAAAAAATTTTAAAAAATCCAGAACCGTACAAAGTATTAAAAATTGTGAAAAATAGAAAACAAGTCGTCTTGCCATGAAACTTCACGCGAAGGCTTAACGGACCATTGTATCAATTTACAAGCCATAAAAATGGCATTGGCGTGTAGAAATATGAAGATGTGCCTAAACCCACCTGCCACCCTATTGATCCACAGCTTGCGCATCCCGTCTCTCTAGCCGGCGTAGTGCCCGCCCGCCCGCCCGCTCGTTCATTCCTAGTCTAGGATCGGGCATGTGCTGGTGCCACCTTTTTCTTCGCCGGGGCACCATCATCGGATCATCGTCGGAGAACCTGACCGGCGACATTGGGGTTCCGGCGATTGGGGAGTCGGGGGGTTTGCGCACATGATGTGCGATGGGTGCTGGTACTTGCCCTTATATTGGCCCCCTATCCCTCATCAAAGCTCAAGAACTCACACCCCCTTAAAGAGCATTTGAGATTTTATAGGTTTTCTGCCAGTAGCCATTAAAGTGTCTGAAATTGGGACATTTTTTTCAAATGGTCACTAAATCTTGTACACTTCTAGTTTTTAGCTGAATTTTTTTGTGCATGTGAACAAAAATAAAAGGATCACGTCTACCAAGTTTGGGGCCAAAACTCCTACCAAAAAAATTTTAAAAAATCCTCAACCACAAAAAGTTTCAAAAATCGTGAAAAATAGTAAACGAGTCGTCTTGCCGTGAAACTTCACGTGACGGCTTAAAGGACCATTGTATGAATTTACAAGCCATAAAAATGGCATTGGCACAAAGAAATATGAAGATGTGCCTAAACCCACCTACCACCGTATTGATCCATGGCTTGCGCATCCCGTCTCTCTGGTAGGCGCAGTGCCCGCCCGCTCGCCCATCTCGTTTCGTCAGTTGGCTTAGGCATACTGAGTTCATTCCCAGTCTAAGATCAAATCAGATCGAGGGTTCCGACAGCAAGATCGGTAGCACATAAAGGGGGACCCGATCGATCACCGGCTTAAGCATCCCGCCCCTCTGGCCAGCTGAGCGCCCGCACGCTCGTTTCGTGGGTTGACTTAGGCATATGGAGTTCATTCCCAGTCTAAGATCGGACCGGACTGAGGGTTGCGGCAGCACATGCTGGGCTCGAGCATGTGCTGGTGCCGTATTTTTCTTCGTCGGGGCACCATCGCGGGAGAACCTGACCGGCGGCATTGGGGATCCGACGATCGGGGGGGTTAGGGGGCGTGTGCGCACATGATATGCAATGGGTGCTGGTACTTGGCCCTTATATTGGCCCCCTATCCCTCATCAAACCTTGAGAACTCACACCCCCTTAAAGAGAATTTGAGATTTTACAGGTTTGTTGCCTGTAGCCATTAAAGTGTTTGACATGGGGACACTTTTTTCGAATGGTCACAAAATCTTGTGCACTTTGAGTTTTTAGCTGAATTTTTTTGTGCATGCCAACAAAAATACAAGGATCACGTTTACCAGGTTTGGGAAAAAACTCCTTCCGAAAAAATTTTTAAAAATCCCAAACCGTAAAAAGTTTTGAAAATCGTGAAAAATAGAAAACGAGTCGTCTTGCCATGAAACTTCACGTGAAGGCTTAAGGGACCATTGTATGAATTTACAAGCCATAAAAATGGCAATGGCACACAAAAATATGAAGATGTGCCTAAACCCACCTACCACCTTATCGATCCACGGCTTGCGTATCCCGTCTCTCTGGCCGGCATATTGCCCGCCCGCCCGTCCACCCATCTCGTTTCGTCGGTTGACTTAGGCATACGGAGTTCCTTCCCAGTCTGAGAATGGACCAGATCGAGGGTTGTGGCAGCAGGATCGGTAGCACGCAGAGGGGGACCCGGCCGATCCCTGGCTTACGCATCCCGCCCCTCTGGCCGACTGAGCGCCCGCACGCTCGTTTCATTGGTGGACTTAGGCAAACGGTGTTCATTCCCAGCCTAAGCATACGGAGATCATTCCCAGTCTACGATCGGACCGGACCGAGGGTTGCGGCAGCACATGCTGGGTTCGGGCATGTGCTGGTGCCGCATTTTTCTTCACCGGGGCACCATCCCGGAGAACCTGACCGACGGCATTGAGGTTTCGGTGATCGGGGGTACCGGGGGGGTGTGTGCGCACACGATGTGTGATGGGTGCTGGTACTTGGCCCTTATATCGGCCCCCTATCCCTCATCAAACCTCGAGAACTCACACCCCCTTAAAGAGCATTTGAGATTTTACAGGTTTGTTGCCTGTAGCCATTAAAGTGTCTGACATGAGGACACTTTTTTCAAATGATCACAAAATCTTGTGCACTTCGAGTTTTTAGCTGAATTTTTTTGTGCATGCCAAAAAAAATACAAGGATCACGTCTACCAAGTTTGGGGCCAAAACTCCCTCCCAAAATATTTTAAAAAATCCTGAATCGTAAAAAGTTTCAAAAATCATGAAAAATAGAAAACGAGTCGTCATGCCATGAAACTTCACGTGAAGGCTTAAAGGACCATTGTATGAATTTACAAGCCACAAAAATGGCATTGGCATGTAGAAATATGAAGATGAGCCTAAACCCACTTACAACCCTATCGATCCACGGCTTGCGCATCCCATCTCGCGGGCCGGCGTAGTGCCCGTCCACCTGCCCGCCCGCTCGTTTCGTCAGTCAGCTTAGGCATACGGAGTTCATTACCAGTCTAAGATCAGACCGGACCGAGGGTTACGGTAGCAAGATTGGTAGCACGTAGAGGGGGACCCGGTCGATCGCTGACTTTCGCATCCCGCCCCTCTAGCCGGCTGAGCGCCTGCACGCTCGTTTCGTGGGTTGACTTAGGCATACAGAGTTCATTCCCAGTCTAAGCATATGGAGTTCATTCCCAGTCTAAGATCGGACTGGACCGAGGGTTGTGGCAGCACATGCTGGGCTCGGGCATGTGCTGGTGCTGTATTTTTCTTCGTCGGAGCATAGCCGGAGAACCTGACCGACGGCATTGGGGTTCCGACGATCGGGGGGGCCGGGCGGGTATGCGCACATGATGTGCGATGGGTGCTTGTACTTGGCCCTTATATTGGCCACCTATCCCTCATCAAACCTCGGGGGCTCACACACTTTAAAGAGCATTTGAGATTTTACAGGTTTACTGCCAGTAGCCATTAAAGTGTCTGAAATGGGGACACTCTTTTAAATGGTCACAAAATATGAAGTTGAGCCTAAACCCACCTACCACCCTATCGATCAACGGCTTGCGCATCCCGTCTCTCTGGCCGGCGTAGTGCCCGACCGCCCGCTCGCCCGCTTGTTTCATCGGTTTGCTTAGGCAGACAGAGTTCATTCCTAGTCTAAGATCGGACCAGACCAAGGGTTGCGGCAGCAGGATCTGTAGCATACAGAGGGGGACCCAACCGATCCTCGGCTTGCATATCTTACCCCTCTGGCCGGCTGAGCGCCCGCACGTTTATTTCGTGGGTTGACTTAGGCATACGGAGTTCATTCCCAGTCTAAGCATACGGAGTTCATTCCTAGTCTAAGATCGGATCGGACCGATGGTTATGGCAGCACATGCTGGGCTCGGGCATGTGCTAGTGCCGTATTTTTCTTCACCGGGGTACCATCACCAGAGCATCACCGGAGAACCTGACTGGCGACATTGGGGTTCCAACGAATGGGGGGGCCGGGGGGGTGTGCGCACATGATGTACGATGGGTGCTGGTACTTGGCCCTTATATTGGCCAGCTATCCCTCATCAAACCTCAAGAACTCACAATCCCTTAAAGAGCATTTGAGATTTTACAGGTTTGCTGCCAGTAGCCATTAAAGTGTTTGAAATGGGGACACTTTTTTCAAATGGTCACAAAATCTTGTACACTTCGAGTTTTTAGCTAAATTTTTTTGTGCATGCCAACAAAATAAAAGGATCACATCTACCAAGTTTGGGGCCAACACTCCTTCCGAAAAAATTTTTAAAAAATCCCAAACCGTAAATAGTTTCAAAAATCATGAAAAATAGAAAACGAGTCGTCTTGCCATGAAACTTCACGTGAAGGCTTAAGGGACCATTGTATGAATTTACAAGCCATAAAAATGGCATTGGCATGCAGAAATATGAAGATGTGCCTAAACCCACCTACCACCCTATCGATCCACGGCTTGCGCATCCCGTTTCTCTGGCCGGCGTAGTGCCCGCCCACCCGCCCACCCGCTCGTTTTGTTGGTTGGCCTAGGCATACGTAGTTCATTCCCAGTCTAAGATCAGACCGGACCGAGGGTTGTGGCAGCAGGATCGACAGCACACAGAGGGGGACCCGACTGATCCCCGGCTTGCGCATCCTGCTCCTCTGGCCTGCTGAGCGCCTGCACGCTCGTTTCATGGGTTGACTTAGGCATACGAAGTTCATTCCCGGTCTAAGCATATGGAGTTCATTCCCATCTAAGATCAGACCAGACCAAGGGTTGCGACAGCACATGCTGGGCTCGGGCATGTGCTGGTGCCACATTTTTCTTCGTCGGGGCACCGTCGTCGGAGCATCATCGGAGAACCTGATCGGCGGTATTAGGGTTCCAGTGATCGGGGGGCCGGGGGGCGTGTGCGCACATGATGTGCAGTGGGTGCTGGTATTTGGCCCTTATATTGGCCTCCTATCCCTCATCCAACCTCAAGAACTCACACCCCCTTAAAGAGCATTTGAGATTTTACAGGATTGCTATCAGTAGCCACTAAAGTGTCTGAAATGGGGACACTTTTTTCAAATGGTCACAAAATCTTGAACACTTCGAGTTTTTAGCTGAATTTTTTTGTGCATGCCAACAAAAATACAAGGATCATGTTTACCAAGTTTGGGGCCAGAACTCCTTCCGAAAAAATTTTAAAAAATCCCGAGCCACAAAAAGTTTCAAAAATCATGAAAAATAGAAAATGAGTCGTCTTGCCATGAAACTTTACGTGAAGGCTTAAGGGACCATTGTATGAATTTACAAGCCATAAAAATGGCATTGGCATGCAGAAATATGAAGATGTCCCTAAACCCACCTGCCACCCTATCGATCCACGGCTTGCGCATCCCGTCTCTCTGGCCGGTGTAGTGCCCACCCGCCCGCCCGCCCGCTCGTTTTGTCGGTTGGCTTAGGCATATGGAGTTCATTCCCAATCCAAGATCGGACCGGACCGAGGGTTGTGGCAGCAGGATCGACAGCACGTAGAGGGGGACCCAACCGATCCCTGGCTTGTGCATCCTGCTCCTCTGGCCGGCTAAACGCCCGCACGCTCATTTCGTGGGTTGACTTAGGCATACGGAGTTCATTCCCGGTCTAAGCATACGCAGTTCATTCCCAGTCTAAGATCGGACCGGACCGAGGGTTGTGGCAGCACATGCTAGCCTGGGGCATATACTGGTGCCTCATTTTTTTTTGTCAGGGCACTATCGTCGGAGCATCATCAGAGAACATGATCGGCGGCATTGGGGTTCCGGCGATCGGGGGGGCCAGGGGGTGTGCGCACATGAAGTGCGATGGGTGCTGGTACTTGGCCCTTCTATTGCCCCTCTATCCCTCATCAAACCTCAAGAACTCACAACCCCTTAAAGAGCATTTGAGATTTTACTGGTTTGTTCCCAGTAGCCATTAAAGTGTCTGAAATGGGGACACTTTTTTGAAATGGTCACAAAATCTTGTACACTTCGAGTTTTTAGCTGAATTTTTTTGTGCACGCCAACAAAAATAAAAGGATCACGTCTACCAAGTTTGGGGCCAGAACGCCTTCCGAGAAAATTTTAAAAAATCCCGAGCCGTAAAAAGTTTAAGAAATCGTGAAAAATAGAAAACGAGTCGTCTTGCCATGAAACTTCACGTGAAGGCTTAAGGGACCATTGTATGAATTTACAAGCCATAAAAATGGCATTGGCATGTAGAAATATGAAGATGTGCCTAAACCCACCTGCCACCCTATCGATCCATGACTTACGTATCCCGTCTCTCTGGTCGGTGTAGTGCCCGCCCGTCCACCCGCCCGTTCATTTTGTCGGTTGGCTTAGCCATACAGAGTTCATTCCCAGCCTAAGATCGGACCGAATCGAGGGTTGTGGCAGCAAGATCGACAGCACGAAGAGGGGGACCCGACCGATCCCCGGATTGTGCATCCTGCCCCACTGGCCAGCTGAGCGCTCGCATGCTAATTTCGTGGGTTGACTTAGGCAGACGGAGTTCATTCCCGGTCTAAGCATACGGAGTTCATTCCCAGTTTAAGATCGGATCGAACCGAGGGTTGTGGTAGCACATGCTGGCCTGTGGCATATGCTGGTGTCGCATTTTTCTTCGTCGGGGCACCATCGTCGGAGCATCGTCGGAGAACATGATCGGCGGCATTGGGGTTCCGGCGATCGGGGGGGCCAGGGGGTGTGCGCACATGATGTGCGATGGGTACTAGTACTTTGCCCTTATATTGGCCCCCTATCCTTCATCAAACCTCAAGAACTCACAACCCCTTAAAGAGCATTTGAGATTTTACTGGTTTGTTGCCAGTAGCCATTAAAGTGTCTGAAATGGGGACACTTTTTTCAAATGGTCACAAAATCTTGTACACTTCGAGTTTTGGGCTGAATTTTTTTGTGCATGCCAACAAAAATAAAAGGATCACGTCCACCAAGTTTAGGGCCAAAACTCCTTCCGAAAAAATTTTAAAAAATCTCGAACCGCAAAAAGTTTCGAAAGTCGTCGATTGGCTTAGGCATACGGAGTTCATTTCCCGTCTAAGATCGGACCGGATCGAGGGTTGCGGCAACAAAATCGGCAGCATGTAGAGGGGGACCCGACCGATCCCTGGCTTGCGCATCCCACCCCTCTGGCTGGTAGAGCGCCCGCACGCTCGTTTCGTGGGTTGACTTAGGCATACGGAGTTCATTCCAAGTCTAAGCATATGGAGTTCATTCCCAGTCTAAGATCGGATCAGACTGAGGTTTGCGGCAGCACATGCTGGGCTAGGGCATGTACTGGTGTCGTATTTTTCTTCACCGGGGCGCCATCGTCGGAGCATCATCAGAGAATCTGACCGGCGGCATTGGGGTTCCGGCGATCGAGGGGGTCGGGGGTGGTGTGCGCACATGATGTGTGATGGGTGCTGGTACTTGGCCCTTATATTAGCCCCCTATCCCTCATCAAGCCTTGAGAACTCACACCCCCTTAAAGAGCGTTTGAGATTTTACAGGTTTGCTGTCAGTAGGCATTAAAGTGTCTGAAATGGCGACACTTTTTTCAAATGGTCACAAAATCTTGTACACTTCGAGTTTTTAGCTGAATTTTTTTGTGCAAGCCAAAAAAAATAAAATGGATCGCATCTACCAAGTTTGGGGTCAAAACTCCTTCTGAAAAAAGTTTAAAAAATCTCAAACCGTAAAAAGTTTCAAAAATCGTGAAAAATACAAAACGAGTCGTCTTGGCATGAAACTTCACGTGAAGGCTTAAGGGACCATTGTATGAATTTACATGCCATAAAATGGCATTGGCACGGAGAAATTTGAAGATGTGTCAAAACCCACCTACCACCCTATTGATTCACGGCTTGCGCATCCCGTCTCTCTGGCCGACGTAGTGCCCGCCCGCTCGTTTCGTCGGTTGGCTTAGGCATACGGAGTTCATTCTCGGTCTAAGATCAAATCAGACCGACGGTTGCGGTAGTAGGATTGGCAGCACGTAGAGGGGGACCCGACCGATCCCCGACTTGCGCATCCCGCCCCTCTGGCCGACTGAGCGCCCACACGCTCCTTTCGTGGGTTGACTTAGGCATACGGAGTTCATTCCCAGTCTAAGCATACGGAGTTCATTCCCAGTCTAAGATCAGACCGGGCTGAGGGTTGCGGAAGCACATGCTGGGCTCGGGCATGTGCTGGTGCCTTATTTTTCTTAGTCGTGGCACTATCACCGGAGCATCACCGGAGAACCTGACCGGCGGCATTGGGGTTCTGACGATCGAAGGGGCCGGGGGGGTGTGCGCACATGATGTGCGATGGGTGCTAGTACTCGGCCCTTATATTGGCCCCCTATCCCTCATCAAACCTCGGGAACTCACACCCCTTTAAAGAGCAATTGAGATTTTACAGGTTTGCTGCCAGTAGCCATTAAAGTGTCAGAAATGGGGACACTTTTTTCAAATGATCACAAAATCTTGTACACTTCGACTTTTTATCTGAATTCTTTTGCGCATGCCAACAAAAATACAAGGATCACGTCTACCAAGTTTGGGGCCAGAACTCCTTCCAAAAAAGTTTAAAAAATCTCGAACCACAAAAAGTTTCAAAAATCATGAAAAATAAAAAACGAGTCATCTTGCCATGAAACTTCACGTGAAGGCTTAAGGGACCATTGTATGATTTTACATTGCATAAAAATGGCATTGGGATGCAGAAATATGAAGACGTGCCTAAACCCACCTACCACCCTATCGATACACGGCTTGTGCATCCCGTCTCTCTAGTCGACGTAGTGCCCGGCTGCTCATTTTTTCGGTTGGCTTAGGCATACGAATTTTATTTCCAGTCTAAGATCAGACCGGACTGAAGGTTGCAGTAGCAGGATCGGCAGCACGTAGAGGGGCACCTGGCCGATCCCCAGCTTGCGCATCTTGCCCCTCTGGCCGACTGAGCGCCCGCTTGCTCCTTTCATGGGTTGACTTAGGCATACAGAGTTCATTCCCAGTCTGAGCATACAGAGTTCATTCCCAGTCTAAGATCGGACCAGACCGAGGGTTGGGGCAGCACATGCTAGGCTCGGGCATGTGCTGGTGCCTCATTTTTCTTCGCCGTGGCACTATCACCGGAGCATCACCGGAGAACCTGACCGGTGGTATTGGGGCTCCAGCGATCGGAGGGGTCGGGGGGGGTGTGCGCACATGATGTGCGAATGGGTGCTGGTACTTGGCCTTTATATTGGCCCCCTATGCCTCATCAAACCTTGAGAACTCACACCCCTTTAAAGAGCATTTGAGAATTTACAGGTTTGCTGCCAGTAGCCATTAAAGTGTCTGAAATTGGGACACTTTTTTCAAATGGTCACAAAATCTTGTACACTTTGAGTTTTTGTCTGAATTTTTTTGTGCACGCCAACAAAAATACAAGGATCACGTCTACCAAGTTTGGGGCCAGAACTCCTTCCAAAAAAGTTTAAAAAATCCCAAACCGTAAAAAGTTTCGAAAACGGTGAAAAATAGAAAATGACTCATCTTGCCATGAAACTTCACGTGAAGGCTTAAGGGACCATTGTATGATTTTACATGCCATAAAAATGGCATTGGCATGCAGAAATATGAAGATGTGCCTAAACCCACCTACAACCCTATTGATACACGACTTGTGCATCCCATCTCTCTGGCCGGCGTAGTGCCCGCCCGCCCGCCCGCTTGCCCACTCGTTTCGTCGATTGGCTTAGGCATACGGAGTTCATTCCCAGTCTAAGATCGGACCGGACTGAGGGTTACGGTAGTAGGATCGATAGCATGCAGAGGGGGACTCGGTCGATCCTTGGCTTGCACATCCCGTCCCTCTGGCCGACTGAGTGCCCACACGCTCGTTTTGTGGGTTGACTTAGGCATACAGAGTTCATTCCCAGTCTAAGCATACGGAGTTCATTCCCAGTCGAAGATCGGACCGGACCGAGGGTTGCAACAGCAGATGCTGGGCTTGAGCATGTGCTGGTTCCGCATTTTTCTTCGTCGAGGCACCATCGTCGGAGCATCGCCGGAGAACCTGACCGGCGGCATTGGGGTACCAGCGGCATTGGGGTTCCGGCGATCGGGGGGCCGAGGGGGTTGTGCGCACATGATGTGCGATGGGTGCTGGTACTTGGCCCTTATATTGGCCCCCTATCCCTCATCAAACCTAGATAACTCACACCCGCTTAAAGAGCATGTGAGATTTTACAGGTTTGCTGCCAGTGGCCATTATAGTGTCTGAAATGGGGACACTTTTTTCAAATGGTCACAAAATCTTGTACATTTCGAGTTTTTACCTGAATTTTTTTGTGCATGCCAAAAAAAATACAAAGATGACGTCTACCAGGTTTGGGGCCAAAACTCCTTCCGAAAAAATTTTAAAAAATCACAAATCGTAAAAAGTTTCAAAAATCGTGAAAAATAGAAAACGAGTCGTCTTGCCACAAAACCTCACGTGAAGGCTTAAGGGACCATTGTATGAATTTACAAGCCATAAAAATGGCATTGGCATGCAAAAATATGTAGATGTGCCTAAACCCACCTACCACTCTATCGATCCACGGCTTGCGCATCCCGTCTCTCTGGCCGGTGTAGTGCCCGCCCGCTCGCTCGTTTCATCGGTTGGCTCAGGCATACGGAGCTCATTCCGAGTCTAAGATCAGACCGAATTGAGGGTTGCAACAGCAGGATGGGCAGCACATAGAGGGGGACATGATTGATCCCCGGCTTACGCATCCTAACCCTCTGGCCGGCTGAGCGCCTGCACGCTCGTTTCGTGGGTTGACTTAGGTATACGGAGTTCATTCCCAGTCTAAGCCTACGGAGTTCATTCCCAGTCTAAGATTGGACTGGATCGAGGGTTACGGCAGCACATTCTGGGCTCGGGCATGTGTTGGTGCCGCATTTTTCTTCGTCGGGGCACCATCACCAGAGCATCGTCGGAGAACCTGACCGGCGGCATTGGGGTTTCGATGATCGGGGGGGTCGGGGGGTGTGCGCACATGATGTGCGATGGGTGCTGGTATTTGGCCCTTACATTGGCCCCCTATCCCTCATCAAACCTTGAGAACTCACACCCCCTTAAATAGCATTTGAGATTTTATAGGTTTGCTGCCAGTAGCCATTAAAGTGTCCGAAATGGGGACACTTTTTTCAAATGGTCACAAAATCTTGTACACTTCTAGTTTTTAGCTGAATTTTTTTGAGCATGCCAATAAAAATACAAGGATCACGTCTACCAAGTTTGGGGCCAAAACTCTTTCCGAAGAAAGTTTAAAAAATCTAAAACCGTAAAAAGTTTCCAAATTTCTGAAAAATAAAAAACGAGTCGTCTTGCCATGAAACTTCACGTGAAGGCTTAAGGGACCATTGTATGAATTTACAAGCCATAAAAATGGCATTGGCACATAGAAATATGAAGATGTGCCTAAACCCACCTACCACCCTATCGATCCATGGCTTTCGCATCCCGTCTCTCTAGACGACGTAGTGCCTACTCGCCCGCCCGCTCGTTTCATCGGTTGGCTTAGGCATACGGAGTTCATTCCCAAACTAAGATCGAACTAGACCGAGTGTTGTGGTAGTAGGATCGGCAAAAGGAAGAGGGGGACCCTACCGATCCTCGGCTTACGCATCCCTCCCCTCTCATCGGCTGAGCGCCCGCATGCTCGTTTCATGGGTTGACTTAGGCGTACGGAGTTCATTCCTAGTCTAACCATACGGAGTTCATTCCCAGTCTAAGATCGGACCAGACCGAGGGTTGCGGCAGCACATGCTAGGCTCGGGCATGTGCTCGTGCAACATTTTTCCTCACCGGGGCACCATTGCCGGTGCCTCGTCGAAGAACCTGACCGACGGCATTTGGGTTCTGGTGATCGGGGGGGCCGAGGGGGGTGTGCGCACATGATGTGCGATGGGTGCTCGTACTTGGCCCTTATATTGGCCCCCTATCCCTCATCAAACCTCAAGAACTCACACCCCCTTAAAGCGCATTTGAGATTTTACTGGTTTGCTGCCAATAGCCATTAAAGTGTTTGTAATGGGGACACTTTTTTCAAATGGTCACAAAATCTTGTACACTTTGAGTTTTTAGCTGAATTGTTTTCTGCATGCCAACAAAAATACAAGTATCACGTCTACCAAGTTTGGGGCCAAAACTCCTTCCGAAAAAATTTAAAAAAATCTCGAACCACAAAAAGTTTCAAAAATCCTAAAAAATAGAAAACGAGTCGTCTTGCCATGAAACTTCACGTGAAGGCTTAAGGGACCATTGTATGAATTTACAAGCCAAAAAAATGGAATTGGCACGTAGAAATATGAAGATGTGCCTAAACCCACCTGCCACCCTATCAATCCACGGCTTGCGCATCCTGTCTCTTTGGCCGGCGTAGTGCCCGCCCGCCCGCCCGCTTGTTTCGTCGGTTGCCTTAGGCATACGGAGTTCATTGCCAGTCTAAGATCAGACTAGACCGAGGGTTGTGGTAGCAGGATCAGCAGCACACAGAGGGGGACCCGGTCAATCCCCAACTTGCGCATCTCGCCCCTCTGGCCAGCTGAGCGCCATACGCTCGTTTCGTGGGTTGACTTAGGCATACGTAGTTCATTCCTAGTCTAAGCATATGGAGTTCATTCTCAGTCAAAGATCGGATCGGACCGAGGGTTGCGGCAGCACATGCTGGGCTTGGGCATGTGCTGGTGCCGCATTTTTCTTCATCGGGGCACCATCGTCGGAGCATTGCCGGACAACCTAACCGGCGGCATTGGGGTTCCGGCGATCAAGGGGACTGGGGGAATGCGCACAGGATGTGCGATGGGTGCTGGTACTTGGCCCTTATACTAGCCCCCTATCCCTCATTAAACCTCGAGAACTCACACCCCCTTAAAGAGCATTCGAGATTTTACAGGTTTGCTGCTAGTAGCCATTAAAGTGTCTGAAATGGGGACACTTTTTTCAATGGGTCACAAAATCTTGTACACTTCGAGTTTTTGGCTGAATTTTATTGTGCATGCCAAAAAAAATACAAGGATCACATCTACCAAGTTTGGGACCAAAACTCCTTCCGAAAAAATTTTAAAAAGTCTCGAACCATAGAAAGTTTTGAAAATCATGAAAAATAGAAAACGAGTCGTCTTGCCTTGAAGCTTCACGTGAAGGCTTAAGGGACCGTTGTATAAATTTACAAGCAGTAAAAATGGCATTGGCACGTAGAAATATGAAGATGTGCCTAAACCCACCTACCACCCTATCGATCCCCGACTTGCGCATCCCGCCTCTCTGGCCGGCTGAGCGCTCGTACGCTCGTTTTGTGGGTTGACTTAGGCATACGGAGTTCATTCCCAGTCTAAGATCGGACCGGACCAAAGGTTACGGTTGCACATGCTGGGCTCGGGCAAGTACTGGTGCCGTATTTTTCTTCGTCGGGGCACCATCGCCGAACCAGACCGAGAGTTGTGGCAGCACATGCTGGGCTCGGGCATGTGCTGGTGCCGCATTTTTCTTCACTGGGGCTCCATCGTCGGAGCAACGCTGGAGAACCTGACCGATAGCATTGGGGTTCCGACGATCGGGGGGCTAGGGGGTGTGCGCACATGATGTGTGATGGGTGCTCATACTTGGCCCTTATATTGGCCCCCTATCCCTCATCAAACCTTGAGAACTCACCCCCCTTTAAAGAGCATTGAGATTTTACAGGTTTGCTGCCAGTAGCCATAAAGTGTTTGAAATAGGGACATTTTTTTCAAATGTACACAAAATCTTGTACACTTCGAGTTTTTAGCTGAATTGTTTTGTGCAAGCCAACAAAAATGCAAGGATCACGTCTACCAAGTTTGGGGCCAAAACTCCTTCCAAAAAAATTTTAAAAAAATCTTGAATCGTAAAAAGTTTCAAAAATCATGAAAAATAGAAAACGAGTCGTCTTGCCATGAAACTTCACATGAAGGCTTAAGGGACCATTGCATGAATTTACGAGCCATAAAAATGGCATTGGCACATAGAAATATGAAGATGTGACTAAACCCACCTACCACCCTATCGATCCATGGCTTATGCATACCATCTTTCTGGCCGGCGTAGTGCCCGCCCGCCCGCCCGCCCACTCGTTTTGTCGGTGAGCGTAGGCATACGGAGTTCATTCCAGTCTAAGATCAGACCAGACCGAGGGTTACGGTAGCAGGACTGGCAGCACGTAAAGGGGGACCCGATCGATCCCCGGCTTGCGCATCTTGCCCCTCTAGCCGATGGAGCGCCCGTACGCTCGTTTCATGGGTTGACTTAGGCATACGGAGTTGATTCCCAGTCTAAGCATACGGAGTTCATTCCCAGTCTAAGATCGGACCGAACCAAGGGTTGTGGTAGCACATGCTGGGCTCAAGCATGTGCTGGTGCCGCATTTTTCTTCGCCGAGGCACCATCGTCGGAGCATCATCGGAGAACCTGATCGGCGACATTGGGGTTCCGACGATCGGGGGGGCTGGGGGTGTGTGCACATGATGTGCAATGGTTGCTGGTACTTGGCCCTTATATTGGCCCCCTACATCTCATCAAACCTTGAAAACTCACACCCCCTTAAAGAGCATTTGAGATTTTACAGGTTTGCTACCAGTAGCCATTAAAGTGTTTGAAATGGGGACACTCTTTTCAAATGGTCACAAAATCTTGTACACTTCGAGTTTTTGGCTAAATTTTTTTGTGCATGCCAACAAAAATACAAGCATCACGTCTACCAAGTTTGATGCCAAAACTCTTTCCAAAAAAACTTAAAAAAATCTTGAACCGCAATATGTTTTGAAAATCGTGAAAAATAGAAAATGAGTCATCTTGCCATGAAACTTCACGTGAAGGCTTAAGGGACCATTGTCTGAATTTACAAGCCATAAAAATGGCATTGGCACGCAGAAATATGAAGATGTGCCTAAACCCACCTACCACCCTATCGATCCACGGCTTGCGCATCTCGTCTCTCTGGCCGACGTAGTGCCTGCCCGCCCGTTCGTTTCGTCGGTTGGCTTAGGCATACGAAGTTCCTTCCTAGTCTAAGATTGGATCAGACCAAGGGTTACGGCAGCAAGATCGACAGCATGGAGAGGGGGACCTGATCGATCCCCGACTTGCGCATTGCGCCCCTCTGGCCGGCTGAGCTCCCGCACGCTCGTTTCGTGGGTTGACTTAGGCATACGGAGTTGATTCCTAGTCTAAGCATACAGAGTTCATTCCTAGTCTAAGATCGATCGAACCGAGGGTTGCGACAGCACATACTGCACTTGGGCATGTGCTGTTGCTGCATTTTTCTTTGTCGGGGCACCATCGTCGGAGCATCGTCGAAGAACCTGACCGACGGTATTGGGGTTTCGACGATCGGGGGGGCCGGGGGGGTGTACGCACGTGATGTGCAATGGGTGCTGGTACTTGGGGCTTATATTGGGCCCCTATCCCTCATCAAACCTCGAGAACTCACACCCCCTTAAAGAGCATTTGAGATTTTATAGGTTTGCTGCCATTAGCCATTAAAGAGTCTGAAATGGGCACACTTTTTTCAAATGGTCACAAAATCTTGTACACTTTGAGTTTTTAGCTGAATTTTTTATGCATGCCAACAAAAATACAAGGATCACGTCTACCAAGTTTGGGGCCAAAACTCCTTCTGAAAAAATTTTAAAAAATCCCGAACCCCAAAAAGTTTCAAAAATCGTACAAAATAAAAAATGAGTCGTCTTGCCATGAAACTGCACGTGAAGGCTTAAGGGACCATTGTATGAATTTACGAGCCATAAAAATGGCATTGGCATGCAGAAATATGAAGATGTGCCTAAACCCACTTACCACCTTATCGATCCACGGCTTGCGCATCCTGTCTCTCTGGCCGGCGTAGTGCCCGCCCGCCCGCCCGTCCGCTCGTTTCGTCGGTTGGCTTAGGCATACAGAGTTCATTCCTACCTACGATCAGACCAGACCGAGGGTTGCGGCAGTAGGATCGGGAGCACGCAGAGGGGCACCCTGCCGATCCTCAGCTTTCGCATCCCGCCCCTCTGGCCGACTGAGCGCCCACACGCTCGTTTCGTGAGTTGACTTAGGCATACGGAGTTCATTCCCAGTCTAAGCATATGGAGTTCATTCCCAGTTGAAGATCGGATCAGACCGAGGGTTACGGTAGCACAAGCTGGGCTTGGGCATGTGCTGGTGCCATATTTTTCTTCGTCGGGGCACCATCACCGGAGCATCGCCGGAGAACCTGACCGACGACATTGGGGTTCCGGTGATCGGGAGGGCCGAGTGGGTGTGCGCCCATGATGTGTGATGGGTGCTGGTACTTAGCCCTTATATTGGGCCCTTATCCCTCATCAAACCTCAAGAACTTACACCCCCTTAAAGAGCATTTGAGATTTTACAGGTTTTTTGCAACTAGCCATTAAAGTGTCTAAAATGGGGACACCTTTTCAAATGGTCACATAATCTTGTACACTTCGAGTTTTTAGCTGATTTTTTTTTTGCATGCCAACAAAAATACAAGGATCACATCTACCAAGTTTGGCGCCAAACTCCATCCGAAAAAGTTTTAAAAAATCCTGAACTGCAAAATGTTTCAAAAATCATGAAAAATAAAAAACGAGTCGTCTTGCCATGAAACTTCACGTGAACGCTTAAGGGACCATTGTACGAATTTACAACCCATAAAAATGGTGTTGGCACGTAGAAATATGAAGATGTGCCTAAACCCACCTACCACCCTATCGATCCACGCCTTGTGCAGCCCGTCTCTCTGGCCGATGTAGTGCCCGCCCGCCCGCCCGCCCGCTCGTTTCGTCAGTTGGCTTAGGCATAGGAAGTTCATTCCCAGTCAAGATCAGACCGGATCAAGGGTTCTAGCAGCAAGATCGGCAGCACGCAGAGGGGGACCCAACTGATCCCCGTCCTGCGCATCCCCCCTCTCAGGCCGGCTGAGCGCCCACACGCATGTTTCGTGGGTTGACTTAGGCATACGGAGTTCATTCCTAGTCTAAGTATACTGAGTTCTTTCCCAATCTATGATCAAATCGGATCGAGGGTTACGACAGCACATGCTGGGCTCGGGCATGTGCTAGTGCCGCATTTTTCTTCATCGAAGCATTGCGTGCCCGCCCACCCGCTCGTTTCGTCGGTTGGCTTAGGCATACAGAGTTCATTCCCAGTCTAAGATCGGATCAGACCGAGGGTTACGGTAGCACATGCTGGGCTCGGGCATGTGCTGGTGCCACATTTTTCTTCGTCGGGGCACCATCGCCGGAGCATCGCCAGAGAACTTGACGGGCGGCATTGGGGTTCCGACGATCGGGGGGCTGGGGGGTGTGCGCACATGATATGCGATGGGTGCCGGTACTTGGCCCTTATATTGGCAAGCTATCCCTCATCAAACCTCGAGAACTCACACCCCCTTAAGAGGATTTGAGATTTTACAGGTTTGCTGCCAGTAGCTATTAAAGCGTCTAAAAAGGGGACACTTTTTTCAAATGGTCACAAAATCTTGTACACTTTGAGTTTTTAGCTGAATTTTTTTTTGCATGCCAATAAAAATACAAGGATCACATCTACCAAGTTTGGGGCCAAAACCCCTTCCCAAAAAATTTGAAAAAATCCAAAACCGCAAAAAGTTTCAAAAATCATGAAAAATAGAAAACGAGTCGTCTTGCCATGAAACTTCACGTGAAGGCTTAGGGGACCATTGTATCAATCTACAAGCCATAAAAATGGTATTGCCACACAAAAATATAAAGATGTGCCAAAACCCACCTACCACCCTATCGATCCACGGCTTACGCATCCCGTCTCTCTGGCTGGTGTAGTTCCCGCTTGCCCGCCTGCCCGCCTGCCCGCTCGTTTCGTCGGTTGGCTTAAGCATACGGAGTTCATTCCCAGTCTATGATCGGACCAGATCGAGGGTTACGACAGCAGGATCGGCAGCACGTAGAGAGGGACCCGGCCGATCCCCAGCTTGCGCATCTCGCCCCTCTGGCCGGCTGAGCGCCCGCACGCTCGTTTCGTGGGATGACTTAGGCATATGGAGTTCATTCCCAGTCTAAGCATATGGAGTTCATTCCCAGTCTATGATCGGACCAGTCCGAGGGTTTTGCCAGCACATGCTGGGCTCGAACATGTGCTGGTGTCGCATTTTTCTTCCCCGAGGCACCATCACCGGAGAACCTGATCGATGGCATTGGGGTTCCGACGATCAGGGGGGCCGAGGGGGTGTTCGCAAATGATGTGTGATGGCTGCTGGTACTTGGCCCTTATATTGGTCCCCTATCCCTCATCAAACCTCGAGAACTCACACCCTCTTAAAGAGCATTTGAGATTTTACAAGTTTGCTGCTAGTAGCCATTAAAGTGTCTGAAATGGGGACACTTTTTTCAAATGGTCACAAAATCTTGTACACTTAAAGTTTTTAGCTTTTTGTTTTTTGCATGCCAACAAAAATACATCGATCACGTCTAATAAGTTTGGGGCCAAAACTCCTTCCAAAAAAATTTTAAAAAATGTTGAACCGCAAAAAGTTTTCAAAATCGTGAAAAATAGAAAATGAGTCGTCTTGCCATGAAACTTCACGTGAAGGCTTAAGGGACAATTGTATGAATTTACAAGCCATAAAAATGGCATTGGCAGACAAAAATATGAAGATGTGCCTAAACCCACCTACCACCCTAACGATCCACGGCTTGCGCATCCCGTCTCTCTGGCCAACGTAGTGCCCACCCACCCGCCCGCCCGCTCGGCCGCTCGTTTCGTCAGTTGGCTTAGGCATACGGAGTTCATTCCCAGTCTAAGATCAGATCAGACCGAGGGTTGCGGTAGCACATGCTGGGCTCGGGCATGTGCTAGTGCCGCATTTTTCTTCGTCGGGGCACCATCGCCGGAGCATCGCCAGAGAACCTGACCGGCGGCATTGGGGTTCTAGCTGCGCACATGATGTGCGATGGGTGCCGGTACTTGGCCCTTATATTGGCAAGTTATCCCTCATCAAACCTCGAAAGCTCACACCCCCTTAAAGAGCATTTGAGATTTTACAGGTTTTCTGCCAGTAGCTATTAAAGTGTCTGAAAAGGGGACACTTTTTTCAAATGGTCACAAAATCTTGTACACTTCGAGTTTTTAGCTGAATTTTTTTTTGCATGCCAATAAAAATACAGGGATCACGCCTACCAAGTTTGGGGCCAAAACCCCTTCCCAAAAAATTTTAAAAAATCCCAAACCGTAAAAAGTTTAAAAAATCATGAAAAATAGAAAACGAGTCGTCTTGCCATGAAACTTCACGTGAAGGCTTAAGGGACCATTGTATGAATTTACAAGACATAAAAATGGCATTGGCACACAAAAATATGAAGGTGTGCCTAAACCCACCTACCACCCTATCGATCCATGGCTTGCGGATCCCGTCTCTCTGGCCGACATAGTGCTCGCCCGCCTACTCATTTCGTCGGTTGGCTTAGGCATACGGAATTCACTCCCAGTCTAAGATCAGACCGGACCAAGGGTTGTGGTAGCAGGATCGGCAGCACGTAGAGGGGGACCCGACTGATCCCCATCTTGCTCATCCCGCCCCTCTGGCCGGCCGAGCGTCGCACGTTCGTTTCGTGGGTTGACTTAGGCATACGAAGTTCATTCCCAGTCTAAGCGAATGGAGTTCATTCTTTGTCTAAGATCGGACCGGACCGAGCGTTGCGACAGCACATGCTGGGCTCCGACATGTGCTGGTGCCATATTTTTCTTCCCCGGGGCACCATCACCGGAGCATCGTCGTAGAACCTAACCGACGGCATTGGGGTTTCGGTGATCGGGGGGGCAGGGGGGTGCACACATGATGTACGATGGGTGTCGATACTTGGCCCTTATATTGGGCCCCTATCCCTCATCAAACCTTGAGAACTCACACCCCTTAAAGAGCATTTGAGATTTTAAAGGTTTACTGCCAGTAGCCATTAAAGTGTCTGAAATGGGGACACTTTTTTCAAATGGTCACAAAATCTTGTACACTTCGAGTTTTTAGCTGATTTGTTTTATGCATGCCAACAAAAATACAAGGATCATGTCTACCAAGTTTGGGGCCAAAACTCATTCCAAAAAAATTTTAAAAAATCCCGAACCGTAAAAAGTTTCAAATATCGTGAAAAATAGAAAACGAGTCGTCTTGCCATGAAACTTCACGTGAAGGCTTAGGGGACCATTGTATGAATTTACAAGCCATAAAAATGGCATTGGCATGCAGAAATATGAAGATGTGCCTAAACCCACCTACCACCCTATCGATCCACGGCTTGCGCATCCCATCTCTCTAGTCGGCGTAGTGCCCGACCGTCGGCCCGCCCGCTCGTTTCGTCGGTTGGCTTGGGCATACGGAGTTCATTCCCAGTCTAAGATCAGATCAGACTGAGGGTTGTGGCAGCACATGTTGGGCTCGAGCATGTGCTGGTGTCACTTTTTTCTTCGTCGGGGAACCATCGTCGGAGCATCGCCGGAGAACCTGACCGGCGGCATTGGGGTACCGACGGTCAGGGGGGCCGGGGGTGTGCGCGCACAGGATGTGCGATGGGTGCTGGTACTTGGCCCTTATATTGGCCCCCTATCCCTCATCAAACCTCGAGAACTCACACCCCCTTAAAGAGCATTTGAGATTTTACAGGTTTCCTGTCAATAGTCATTAAAGTGTCTAAAATGGGGACACTTTTTTCAAATGGTCACAAAATCTTGTACACTTCGAGTTTTTAGCTGAATTTTTTTGTGCATGCCAAAAAAATACAAGGATCATGTCTACCAAGTTTGGGGCCAAAAATCCTTCCGAAACAATTTTAAAAAATCCTGAACGGCAAAAGCTTCAAAAATTGAGAAAAATAAAAAATGAGTCGTCTTGCCATGAAACTTCACGTGAAGGCTTAGGGGACCATTGTATGAATCTACAAGCCATAAAAATGGCATTGGCACGCAGAAATATGAAGATGTGCCTAAACCCACCTACCACCCTATCGATCCACGGCTTGCGCATCCCATCTCTCTGGCCGGCGTAATGCCCGCCCACCCGCTCGTTTTGTCGGTTGGCTTGGGCGTGCGGAGTTCATTCCCAGTCTAAGATCAGACTGGAGTGAGGGTTGCAGCAGCACATGCTGGGCTCGGGCATGTGCTGCTGTCGTATTTTTCTTCACCGGGGCACCATCGTCAGAGCATCACCGGCGCATCACCGGAGAACCTGATCGATGGCATTGGGGTTCCGACGATCGGGAGAGCTGGGGGGTGTGCGAACATGATGTGCGATGGGTGCTGGTACTTGGCCCTTATATTGGCCCCCTAACCCTCATCAAACCTCAAGAACTGACACCCCCTTAAAGAGCATTTGAGATTTTATAGGTTTGCTGCCAGTTGCCATTAAAGTGTCTGAAATGGGGACACTTTTTCAAATGGTTAGAAAATCTTGTACACTTCAAGTTTTTAGCTGAAGTTTTTTGTGCAAGCCAACAAAAATACAATGATCATGTCTACCAAGTTTGGGGCCAAAAATCCTTCCGAAAGAATTTTAAAAAATCTCGAACCTTATAAAGTTTCAAAAATCATGAAAAATAGAAAACAAGTCGTCTTGCCATGAAACTTCACGTGAAGGCTTAAGGGGCCATTGTATGAATTTACAAGTCATAAAAATGGCATTGGAACTTAGAAATATGAAGATGTGCCTAAACCCACCTACCACCCTATCGATGGATGGCTTGCACATCCCGTTTCTCTGGCCGTCGTAGTGCCCGCCCGCCCGCTCGCCCGCCCGCTCGTTTCGTTGGTTGGCTTAGGCATACGGAGTTCATTCCCAGTCTAAGATTGGACCAGACCGAGGGTTGCGGCAGCACATGCAGGGCTCGGGCATGTGCTGGTGCCGTATTTTTCTTCACCAGGGCATCATCACCGGAGAACTTGACAGGCGGCATTAGGGTTCCAGCGATCGGGGGGGCCGGGGGGTGTACGCACATGATGTGCCATGGGCGCTGGAACTTGGGCCTTATATTGGCCCCTATCCCTCATCAAACCTCGAGAAGTCACACCCCCTTAAAGAGCATTTGAGATTTTACAGGTTTGCTGCCAGTCGCAATTAAAGTGTCTGAAATGGGGACACTTTTTTCAAATGGTCATAAAATCTTGTACACTTCGAGTTTTTAGCTGAATTTTTTTGTGCATGCCAACAAAAATACAAGGATCACGTCTACCAAGTTTGTGACCAAAACTCCTTGCAAAACAATTTTAAAAAATCCCGAACCGCGAAAAGTTTCAAAAATCATGAAAAATAGAAAACGAGTCGTCTTACCATGAAACTTCACGTGAAGGCTTAAGGGACCAGTGTATGAATTCGCAAGCCATAAAAATGGCATTGGCATGCAAAAATATGAAGATGTGCCTAAACCCACCAACCACCCTATCGATACACAGCTTGCGCATCCTGTCTCTCTAACCGGCGTTGTGCCCGCCCGCCCGCCCGCACGCTCATTTCGTCGGTTGGCTTAGGCATACGGAGTTCATTCCTAGTCTAAGATTGGACCGGACCAAGGGTTGCGGTAGCAGGATCAGCAGCACGTAGAGGGGGACCCGGTCGATCCCCGACTTGCGCATTCCACCCCTCTGGCCGGTTGAGCGCCCGCACGCTCATTTTATGGGTTGACTTAGGCATATGGAGTTCATTTCCAGTCTAAGCATACGGAGTTCATTCCCAGTTAAGATCGGACTGGACCCAAGGTTACGGCAGCACATGCTGGGCTCGGGCATGTGCTGGTGCCGCATTTTTCTTCGTCGGGGCACAATCGCCTGAGCATCGTCGGAGAACTTGACCGGCGGTATTGGGGTTCGGCGATCGGGGGGGTTGGGGGGTATGTGCACATAGGTGCGATGGGTTCTGGTACTTGGCCCTTATATTGGCCCCCTATCCCTCATCAAACCTTGGGAACTCACACCCCCTTAAAGGGCATTTGAGATTTTACAAGTTTGCTGCCAGTAGCCATTAAAGTGTCTAAAATGGGGACACTTTTTTCAAATGGTCACAAAATCTTGTACACTTCGATTTTTTAGCTGAATTTTTTTGTGCATGCCAATAAAAATACAAGGATCAGTTCTACCAAGTTTGGGCCAAAAAATCCTTCCGAAAAAATTCTAACAAATCCCGAACAGCAAAAAGTTTCAAAAATCGTGAAAAATAGAAAATGAGTCATCTTGCCATGAAACTTCATGTGAAGGCTTAAGGGACCATTGTATGAATTTAGAAGCCAAAAAAATGGCATTGTCATGCAGAAATATGAAGATGTGCCTAAACCCACCTACCACCCTATCGATCCACGGCTTGCGCATCCCGTCTCTCTGGCCGGCGTAGTGCCCGCCCGCCCGCTCGTTTCGTCGGTTGGCTTAGGCATACGGAGTACATTCCCAGTCTAATATCAGAATGGACCGAGGATTGTGGCAACAGAATCGGCAGCAGGCAGAGGCGGACCCCGTCGATCCCCGGCTTGCGCATCCCGCCCCTCTGGCCGGCTGAGTGCCTGCACGCTCGTTTCATGGGTTGACTTAGGCATACGGAGTTCATTCCTAGTCTAAGCATACGGAGTTCATTCCCAGTTAAGATTGGATTGGACCCAGGGTTGCGGCAGCACATGCTGGGCTCGGGCATGTGCTGGTGTCGCATTTTTCTTCGTCGGGGCACAACCGCCTGAGCATCGTCGGAGAACCTAACCGGCGGTATTGGGGTTCCGGCGATCGGGAGGGTCGGGGGGGTATGCGCACATAGGTGCGATGGCTTCTGGTACTTGGCCCTTATATTGGCCCCCTATCCCTCATCAAACCTTGAGAACTCACACCCCCATAAAGGGCATTTGAGATTTTACAAGTTTGCTGCCAGTAGCCATTAAAGTGTCTAAAATGGGGACACTTTTTTCAAATGGTCACAAAATCTTGTACACTTCAAGTTTTTAGCTGAATTTTTTTGTGCATGCCAACAAAAATACAAGGATCAAGTCTACCAAGTTTGGGGCAAAAACTCCTTCCGAAATAATTTTAAAAAATCCCAAACCGCAAAAAGTTTCAAAAATCGTGAAAAATAGAAAATGAGTCATCTTGCCATGAAACTTCATGTGAAGGCTGAAGGGACCATTGTATGAATTTAGAAGCCATAGAAATGGCATTGTCATGCAAAAATATGAAGATGTGCCTAAACCCACCTACCACCCTATCAATCCACGGCTTGCGCATCCCGTCTCTCTGGTCGGCATAGTGCCTGCCCGCCCGCTCGTTTCATCGGTTGGCTTAGGCATACGGAGTACATTCCCAGTCTAATATCAGAATAGACTGAGGGTTATGGCAACAGGATCGGTAGCATGCAGAGGGGGACCCCGCTGATCCCCGGCTTGCGCATCGCGCCCCTCTGGCCGACTGAGTGCCGGCACGCTCGTTTCGTGGGTTGACTTAGGCATACGGAGTTCATTCCTAGTCTAAGCATACGGAGTTCATTCCCAGTTAAGATTGGATTGGACCCAGGGTTGCGGCAGCACATGCTGGGCTCGGGCATGTGCTGGTGCCGCATTTTTCTTCTTCGGGGCACAATCGGCTGAGCATCGTCGGAGAACCTGACCGACGATATTGGGGTTCCGACGATCGGGGGGGTCGGGGGGTATGCGCACATAGGTGCGATGGGTTCTGGTACTTGGCCCTTATATTGGCCCCCCTATCCCTCATCAAACCTTGAGAACTCACACCCCCTTAAAGGGCATTTGAGATTTTACAAGTTTGCTGCCAGTAGCCATTAAAGTGTCTAAAATGGGGACACTTTTTTCAAATGGTCACAAAATATTGTACACTTTGAGTTTTTAGCTGAATTTTTTTGTGCATGCCAACAAAAATACAATGATCACGTCTACCAAGTTTGGGGCCAAAACTCCTTCTGAAAAAATTTTAAAAAATTCCAAACTGTAAAAAGTTTCAAAAATTATGAAAAATAGAAAACGAGTCGTCCTACCATGAAACTTCACGTGAAGGCTTAAGGGACCATTGTATGAATTTAGAAGCCATAAAAATGGCATTGGCATGTAGAAATATGAAGATGTGCCTAAACCCACCTACCACCCTATCGATCCACGGCTTGTACATCCCGTCTCTTTGGCCGACGTAGTGCCGCCCGCCAGCCCGCACGTCCGCTTGTTTCGTCGGTTGGCTTAGGCATACGGAGTTCATTCCTAGTCTAAGATTAGATCGGATCGAGGGTTGTGGCAGCAGGATCGGCAGCACACAGAGGGGGACCCGATCGATCCCCGGCTTGCGCATCCTGCCCCTCTGGCCAGCTGAGCGCCTGCACGCTAATTTCATGGGTTGACTTAGGCATACAAAGTTCATTCCTAGTCTAAGCATACGGAGTTCATTCCCAGTCTAAGATCAGACCGGACCGAGGTTTGCGGCAGCACATGCTGGGCTCGAGCATGTGCTGGTGCCGTATTTTTCTTCGTCGGGGCACCATCGTCGGTACGTCATCGGAGAACCTGACCGGCGGCACTGGGGTTCCGGTGATCGGGGGGGCCGGGGGGGTGTGCGCACATGATGTGCGATGGGTGCTGGTACTTGGCCCTTATATTTGCCCACTATCCCTCATCAAACCTCGAGAACTCACACCCCCTTAAAGAACATTTGAGATTTTACAGGTTTGCTGCCAGTAGCCATTAAAGTGTCTGAAATGGGGACACTTTTTTCAAATGGTCACAAAATCTTGTAAACTTCGAGTTTTTAGCTGAATTTTTTTGCGCATGCCACAAAAAATACAAGGATCACGTCTACCAATTTATGGCCAAAACTCCTTTCGAAAAAATTTTAAAAAATCCCGAACCGTAAAAAGTTTCAAAAATCGTGAAAAATCGAACACAAGTCGTCTTGCCATGAAGCTTCACGTGAAGGCTTAAGGGACCATTGTATGAATTTACAAGCCATAAAAATGGCATTGGCATGTAGAAATATGAAGATGTGCCTAAACCCACCTACCACCCTATCAATCCACGGCTTACGCATCCCGTCTCTCTGGCCGACATAGTGCCCGCCCGCCCGCCCGTCCGCTCGTTTCGTCGGTTGGCTTAGGCATATGGAGTTCATTCCTAGTCTAAGATTAGATCAGACCGAGGGTTGCGGTAGCAGGATCGACAGCACGCAGAGGGGACCCGGCCGATCCTCAACTTACGCATCCTGCCCATCTGGCCGGGTGAGCACCTGCACGTTCGTTTCGTGGGTTGACTTAGGCATACGGAGTTCATTCCCAGTCCAAGCTTACGGAGTTCATTCCCAGTCTAAGATCGGATCGGACCGAGGGTTGCGGTAGCACATGCGGGGCTCAAGCATGTGCTGGTGCCGCATTTTTCTTCGTCGAGGCACCATCGCTAGAGGATCACCGAAGAACCTAACCGGCTGCATTGGGGTTTCGACGATCGGAGGGGCCGGGGGGTGTACGCACATGATGTGCATTGGGTGCTAGTACATGGCCCTTATATTGGCCCCTTATCCCGCATCAAACCACAAGAACTCACACCCCCTTAAAGAGCATTTGAGATTTTACAGGTTTGCCACCAGTAGCCCTTAAAGTGTCTGAAATGGGGACACTTTTTTCAAATGGTCACAAAAACTTGTACACTTCGAGTTTTTTGCTGAATTTTTTTGTCCACGCCAACAAAAATACAAGGATCACGTCTACCAAGTTTGGGGCCAAAACTTCTTCCAAAAGAATTTTAAAAAATCCCGAACCGTAAAAAGTTTCAAAAATCATGAAAAATAGAAAACGAGTCATCTTGCCATGAAACTTCACGTGAAGGCTTAAGGGACCATTGTATGGATTTACAAGCCATAAAAATGGCATTGGCATGTAGAAATATGAAGTTGTGCCTAAACCCACTTACCACCCTATCGATCCACGGTTGGCGCATCTCGTCTCTCTGGTCGGTGTAGTGCCCGCCTGCCCTCCCGCCCGCTCGTTTCGCCGGTTGGCTTAGGCATATGGAGTTCATTCCCAGTCTAAGATCGGACCAGACTGAGGGTTGCACCAGCAGGATCGGCAGCACGTAGATGGGGACCCGATCGATCCCCGACTTGCGCATCCCGCCCATCTGGCCTGCACGCTCGTTTCGTGGGTTGACTTAGGCATACGAAGTTCATTCCTAGTCTAAGCATACAGAGTTCATTCCCAGTCTAAGATCAGATCGGACCGAGGGTTGTGGCATCACATGCTGGGCTTGGGCATGTGCTAGTGCCACATTTTTCTTCGTCGGGGCACCATCGCCGGAGAACCTGACCGACGGCATTGAGGTTCCGACGATCGGGGGACCGGGGGGGTGTGCGCACATGATGTGTGATGGGTGCTGGTACTTGGCCCTTATATTGGCCCCCTATCTGTCATCAAACCTCGAGAACTCACACCCCCTTAAAAAGCATTTGAGATTTTACAGGTTTGCTGCCAGTAGCCATTAAAGTGTCTAAAATGGGGACACTTTTTTCAAATGGTCACAAAATCTTGTACACTTCGTGTTTTTAGCTGAATTTTTTTGTGCATCCAAACAAAAATACAAGGATCACGTCTACCAAGTTTGGGGCCAAAACTCCTTTCAAAAAAATTTTAAAAAATCCTGAACCCCAAAAAGTTTCAAAAATCATGAAAAATAAAAAACAAGTCGTCTTGCCATGAAACTTCACATGAAGGCTTAAGGGACCATTGTATGAATTTACAAGCTGTAAAAATGGCATTGGCACATAGAAATATAAAGATCTACCTAAACCCACCTAGCAGCCTATCGATCTACGGCTTGCGCATCCCGTCTCTCTGGCCGACGTAGTGCTCGTCCGCCACCCGCTCGCTCGTTTTGTCGGTTGGCTTAGGCATATAAAGTTCATTCCTAGTCTAAGATCAGACCAGACCGAGGGTTGTGGCAGTAGGATTGGTAGCACGTAGAGGGGGACCCGACCGATCCCCGGCTTGCGCAACCCGCCCCTCTGGTGGGCTGAGCGCCCGCATGCTCATTTGGTTGGTTGACTTAGGCATACGGAGTTCATTCCCAGTCTAAGCATACGGAGTTCATTCCCAGTCTATGATCGGACCGAATCGAGGGTTGCGGCAGCACATGCTGGGCTCGAGCATGTGCTGGTGCTGTATTTTTCTTCGTCGGGGCACCATCGTCGGAGCATCGTCGGAGAACCTGGCCGACGGCATTAGGGTTCCGGCGATCGGGGGGGCCGGGGGGTGTGCGCACATGATGTGTGATGGAAGCTGGTACTTGGCGCTTATATTGGCCCCCTATCCCTCATCAAACCTCGAGAACTCACACCCCCTTAAAGAGCATTTGAGAACTTACAGTTTGCTGCCAGTAGCCATTAAAGTGTCTAAATTGGGGACACTTTTTTCAAATGGTCACAAAATCTTATACACTTCGAGTTTGTGGCTGAATTTTTTTGTGCATGCCAAAAAAAAATACAAGGATCACGTTTACCAACTTTGGGGCCAAAACTCCTTCCGAAAAAATTTTAAAAAATCCCAAAACCTAAAAAGTTTCAAAAATTGTGAAAAATAGAAAACGAGTTGTCTTGCCATGAAACTTCATGTGAGGGCTTAAGGGACCGTTGTATAAATTTACAAGCCATAAAAATGGCATTGGCATGTAGAAATATGAAGATGTGCCTAAACCCACCTACCACCCTATTGATCCACGGCTTGCGCATCTCGTTTTTCTGGCCAGCGTAGTGCCTGCCCGCCCGCCCGCTCGTTCATTTCGTCAGTAGGCTTAGGCATACGGAGTTCATTCCCAGTCGAAGATCAGACCGGATCGAGGGTTGTGGCAGCAGAATCAGCAGCACACAGAGGGAGGCCCGACTGATCCCCAACTTGCGCATCCTGCCCCTCTGGCCGGCTGAGCGCCCGCACGCTCGTTTCATGGGTTGACTTAAGCATACGGAGGTCATTCCCAGTTTAAGCATACAGAGTTCATTCCCAGTCTAAGATCGGATCATACCGAAGCTTGCGGCAGCACATGCTGGGCTCGAGCATGTGCTGGTGCTGCATTTTTCTTCATCGAGGCAACATCGTCGGAGCATCGTCGGAGAATCTGAACGACGGTATTGGGGTTTCGGTGATCGGGGGGGCCGAAGGGGGGTGTGCTCACATGATGTGTGATGGGTGCTGGTACTTGGCCCTTCTATTGGCCCCCTATCCCTCATCAAACCTCAAGAACTCACACCCCTTTAAAGAGCATTTGAGATTTTACGGGTTTGCTGCCAGTAGCCATTAAAGTATCTAAAATGGGGACACTTTTTTCAAATGGTCACAAAATCTTGTACACTTCGAGTTTTTAGCTGAATTTTTTTGTGCATGCCAACAAAAATACAATGATCATGTCTACAAAGTTTGGGGCCAAAAATCCTTCCAAAAGAATTTTAAAAAATCCCGAACCTTAAAAAGTTTCAAAAATCATGAAAAATAGAAAACGAGTCATCTTGCCATGAAACTTCACGTGAAGGCTTAAGGGACCATTGTATGAATTTACAAGCCATAAAAATGGCATTGGCATGCAGAAATATGAAGATGTACCTAAACCCACCGACCACTCTATTGATCCACGGCTTGCGCATCCCGTCTCTCTGGCCGGCGTAGTGTCCGCCCGCCCGCCCGCTTGTTTCGTCGGTTGGCTTAGGCGTAGGGAGTTCATTCCCAGTCTAAGATCAAATCAGATCAAGGGTTGTGGCAGCAGGATCGATAGCACACAGAGGGGGACTCGGCTGATCCCCGGCTTGCGCATCCCACCCCTCTGGCCGGCTGAGCA